>NC_068326.1:15400000-15564680 GCF_000147395.1 Oryza glaberrima
TGTCCTTGAGATGTTCTAGTCTCCAGTTGTATCCCTAATCCCTAATATTATAGGATACACATGGATTTAAACACAAAGAATCAGTTAGCAGAAGTGTGAGCCAACTACTATCATGAGTTGGCGATTGATTGAAAGGATCAATCATCAAAGTTGGTTTGACTATGTGCAGTAAATAGCCATTCATTTTGTGTTTTCAACCTTCTGGGCTTCTGTCTGTTGATCTGGAAGCCATAAATTATATATATGCTAAGAACAACATCTTGCTGCTGTTCAATTTGCTGAAACCGGCCAAAGTAAGAAACATTGTTACAGCTGATAAATGTAAACCATCTTAGTGCAAGTGTTGCATGTCACATGTAAAAAAAAATACAGAGGTGAAAGACTTTATCCAGGAGAAAACAAAATATGAGTTGGTTCTTACAGGCAGTGTTACCTAGACTTGGCCAGACTACTTGTCTTGTTTGACATGTGTCACAAGTGGCTGATACTTAGGTGCCTGGGTCAATCTGACCAAGGTGGGTAAGATGAACCATTTTACCTCCTTACCAACTGGGCTATGCTCAGTTCCTTTGAGACACCTTTTTTTAGTTCTAATGGTATTTACCCTTGTGGCTTACCTTTTGTTCTAGGATAAAATTATCCAATTTCTGTAGATTTAAAATAATGCTTGTTTAATTTACTGTATTGTTTTCAAGTTCTTCAAAGTCTGTAGAATTCTTTCTTTTCAAGCTTCTCATTTGTGTCAGTATCTGATGCTTCTGTACTGTCCAGGTAACACTGCCTTTGCAAATACCGGATACCAAAAGTTCAGTCTGTACAGGTTAGATTGAATTGTCTCAAGATCAGAGTCTGGTCCCAGTTTTCTCATAGATGATTGGTCTACTCTGTTCTTGCTTCAAAGATGTGACAACATAGAAATGCAATTGAAAACTCAGTCGTACAAATGCATTATCGAGGCACAAATATGAATTGTGGGATTACTAATTAACTTTTAGGCAGCACAAATTTCAACTCCACAGATTTTGTTTTCAATCCAAATGCTGTATAATGGTTTGATCTACCGAAATGTTTAGATATTAAACTGTATGTTCCAGGAGCATGAGGACTGTATTAGCATGTCATCACATTGTTACTTGTGGGGTCTATTAGATATGTTGATCAACATTGCTTCACATGGAAAAAAATAAATATTCTTATGCACCATGCTCATTGTCTGTTCACTTTCTGCTGCTTAACTGTTTTGATTGAATCTTACTTTTTGTAGATTTTAGAGGAAATACTCCCAGAAGGAATAATCGTTCCTACAGGGTTTGAGACAGTAGGGCATATTGCACACTTGAACTTGAGGGATGACCATTTACCTTACAAGAAGCTTATTGCTCAGGTAATATCTAATTGCATGATAGCTTCCATTCTTGAGTATGTTTTCTTGTGCTCTAACATTTGACCTGCAGGTGGTACTGGACAAAAACAAGCCAAAGATCCAAACTGTTGTCAATAAGATTGATGCTATTCAAAATGACTACAGAACAATGCAGCTTGAAGTCTTAGCTGGTATTGATTCCCTTGTAACTACGGTTATTGAAAGTGGTCTTCGGTTCCAAGTTGATCTTTCAACAGTGTATGTTCTATCCTCTCTTGGCTCATATTTGTCACACAACATTTCTGATTTATTGTGATTGCAAAATAACAAAACAAAATGATTTCATTATTTGCAGGATAAAATCCTTACCTACATATTTGTAGTTTGTGGTTGTGCTATGTCTATAAAGAATTCTATTGTTTGCACTTGAACCATAGTTTAATTGCTATCATTAACCTCTTTTCCAGTAACAAATCTTCACCAAAAGATTTCCCTAGTGTTTCTTATTCTATACATGTAATAAAGATATAGTCAAATCTCAATTCAATATTCACATTCTTAAGATGGCTTTGTAATAGAAAATTTTGAAAATTTTTAGTTGAATGTTTTGAAAAGTTCATAATAGGACTATTGCTTTTTATGAATAGGTGTATGGGAATAAATAGTCCCTCGTGTAATCCATAAGATTAGCTACTGTGCTATATGATCTCTTTTTCTCAATCTAGGGTTGCTTTTTTTTGACGAAAAAAAAATCTATGGTTGCTTATTAATTGGTGCAATGATTTGGAAGCTAAGAATTTTGTTACTGTTTGATTTTTCATTGTTTCTGAATGATGTGTATTGTTTGATTATAATAATCTTCTATGTTTCTTAACTTAATCATGAGACTAATGATCCTCCCATCCTTTAGGATAATCAATCTTATATGAATCGTGTCTATGATCTTGATTGAGTTCAAATTCTCGTTACCTTGGATGGCAATATATTGCTCTCCAATCTTGTAGGAAAAAAATATTGCAAACAAATATATCCACTACTACAGCTAGTAGTGTCTAGTCCTGTTCAATTCTTCAAAGAGCAAAACTGGGGCCAAACAATGAACTTGAAGCCCAAAAGATACACTTGGGCATTGCCCATATAGGCCAACCTTGTGTAGCAAATAATTTTTTTCTCGAATACGCAAGAAGCTATCATTGCATTAATAGAAGAAAAAAGGCATCGAACACGCCAAAGAACAGCAAGTAGTACACGAACTCGCGCCACCACACAACAACCCACCGCAAGGGTGGAACCAGAACCATGCCTAGCCGGGATCCATTAATAAGGAGAGCCTCTTAGTCCCTGCCAAATTCCATAGGCGGGCTTCCTCACTTGCTAATATAAAGGCGATTGATAATCTTGGAGCTATTCCGTTGAAAACACAATCATTCCGATGTTACCAAAAATAGACCAAGCTTCAAAGATGATCTAGCTGTTCAGACCCTTGCCATCTGATGATCCGTCGTTGTGTCCCCCACCTGGATGGGAGTAGATGCCTTTTGCCTTGCGATCTGTGGTTGCCTTGTTGCTCTCAAGGCGGGTGATGGTGGCCGTATGCTCTCCCAGGGTGATCTCCATCTTTTTCAGCTGGTCGAGGATGGCTGCCAGCGCAGCGTTGCTCTGCCCATTGTTCCTTGTGTTCCCGACATGTTCACAGGCGCAGGAAGATGCTCTGATACCAAGTTGTCACGGCCCGGCTGTCAGGAGCTGGGAATTGAAATGGATGAATGGTCTCTGAGTTAACTGAATATCTGAAGTCTGAAGATTCTGAAGAAAATGCATTGGAAGGATGATTATGAGAAAAGAACGGTCAGGATTAATCGCGAATCGGAATGAAGATCTGAGAGTCCGTTCTTGTCGGGGGACCACTGTTGAATTCTAGTTGTCATTTTACTCTGCTTTTGAGCTGGCAGTAGTGCATCCTATGATGTGGTCCTGTCTCACTTTTGTTTCAATTGTAATCGCTTCTTAATCGAGCTAGTTAGCCTGGAAATTATAAGAGAAACCTCATATTTATCTTGTTTTAGGAGTAGCATAGCATAGAACCTTAAATTAGTCTTGCGGCGACCACTTGAGAAATTTCCCGATTCGGGGTTCTATTCTTCATTTCGGTGAAAGAGAGAGAGGCTCGGTCCTGGCACCGGCAATTGCCGTAGATTGTACGGATGAAACAATGGAGGCCAAAGCCTCTGGCGCCGCAGATGTCGAGGCACGATGGCGATACTCTCCTAATCATATCTCTAATCTAACAAGACTGATCCTAACAGATAAGTAACTCAATAGACACGCACAAACTCGTAACACACTCAAACTAACCTTTGCCCTACAAGCCACCATCAATCTGCCGAACTGGATGTAGCTTCGAACTTGTTCTGCCATCGCTCATACGAAATCCCCCACCTGACAAATCAGCTGTACAACGATTATGAGCCACTAACCACATGAAGAAACGGCATTTTCCAGGGCCCATGACTTCCAAATGCACTCCAAAGGACCAAAATAAATGGCCCCTTCAAAGAGAGCATCATAAGTAGATTTGGCCAAGTAAACACCTGAAGTTGAGAACCTCCAAGAATGTATGCCCGGTGACCCTGGTTGTAATATCACCGAGCAAAGGGCATTCCATAAGCCAAGAAAATCCTCTAACCACAATGGAAAAAGCTCCCTGAATATCGGAGATCCACGAACGATTGGTTAAGGCCTGAAGAACAGTACGCTTGTTAACCTTCCGCTTTGGCACCAAAGCAAAATGGCGCGGCGCCACTTCCTCAATGTGCTGCCCAAACAGCCAACGATCTCTCTAAAACAGCGTATTAGCACCATTCCCAACCCCAGAGATCACTGGCTCACTGCCATGTAGAACAAGGATGTAATCCCCTCACTCGGATAGGAAACGTCGACCATGGCTTCAATGGTTCCTTTTTTGCATCCAAAGCCATCTCACCCTTTAGAGCATAACTGAGAAGCTTAAGATCGAAGATTCCAAAACAACCAAACTCTTGAGGCTGACAAACTATGGGCCAAGCAATTAAACGGTGACCACCACTTGCTTCCTTTCTTCCTCTCCAAAGAAATCCATGTCTAATTTTATCAATGGCCTTAATGGCCCAAGCCGGCAAATGAATTGTCATTGCAAGATCGATGAGATTGGAGGTGAGCACAAACTGGACCTGAAGTGCATGACCAGCTTTACTGTTCTAAATGGCGGCCACCACTAGTGTCGAAACATGATTTCGGCAATACTAAAAGGGGGTGGCTATCAAGCTGGAAAAGTGGATGGATTTAGAGACAAGGAATTTTATACAGGCTTAGGCCTTCTTATTCAAGAAGTAATACCCTACTCCTGTCCGGGGATTGATCCGCCGAGTATATTATTGATCGTATGATTTGGGTGAAATTCGTGCCCCTAGAGGCACCCGGACCCCTCCTTATATAGGGGAAGGGGTCCGTATTACAAAATACAGTCCATATCCCTAACGGAATATGTAGTTACAGATAAAATACAATCGTAACCGACTAGGATCTCGGATATTTTCTTGACATACAAGTTTAGATTTTAACCCGAGTCCTTCTAAAGATATTCTATCTACACATGGCACCCCATACCCAATCGGACTATACATGCCGTGTAAGTATGGGGTATCCATAATCTCCACAACTAGGTTGTTTACCTAGGAATAGATATTACCTCCTTTCAGCCATATTTCTATCTAGGTGGCAGCCTAGTCCGATTACTTGGCCTCTACATAGTGGCTACTGCTTACTTGCTTAGCATTTTCTAGAATACTGAATAGAATTTAGAAATAATATCATGTCTTAGCCAACAATATGATAGTGTCAAAGTAAGGGTATGGAAACTGGTGGCATTCGATATTGGACCGAATGAGCCTGAATAGTTTAATTTTGAATTAGAATGTTATTGATTTCTTATAGATGTATTTATTCTGCCTGGTTACTGACTAGTAATAGGTCCGGCTACCGGTCACTGGCCGGTAAACATTATTTGGATTCAAATATTTCCAGTAAGTTATGGTAACCAGCAATAACCAACCAACTACCAGCGTTGCAAAGGAGACCTGCATTTTTGTATTGGGTTTTAAAACCTCGGTTCAAGCGAAAACTCAATTACTTGGAGATGGAACCATAGCTTGTTAGTGTTCGAGTTTTGTCAATTTATTCTAAATTTTACTTGGAAACTATGTGTAGCGGGAATAGTAAATGGTCTCATTTATCAATTCTGCATGATAAGTGCATGCTTAAGTTTGCTTGTTCTCTTGGGTAGTGTTTGGTTGGTGGGATGGGATGGGACGGGACGGGACGAACCCACTTTTAGAGGTGTTTGGTTTAGGGGTGAGTGGAATGGGTTGGTTCCTAGAGAGGAATATTCCTCTCAGATCCGGGACCAAGCCATCCGGAAAAATCTGGCGGACGAACTCATCCCACCTGGGATGAGCGCACGGCGTGAGGTGCCGCTTCGCCCCGCTCGCTCACTCGCGTCGTGCTCTGCTCCTCTGCCCATCGTGCTCGCTCGCTCGACGACAACGGCGCGCTCAAGCGATGGCCACGGCGGATCTGGTGGTGGGGAGGGCGGCGGTGGCGGCGTATCCGGAGGTGGGCTCGGGCGACGGCGGCGAATCCGGCGGTGGCGGTGGTGAAGGCAGGAAGGGCGGGGATGGCTCGGTGGCAGCGGTGAATCCGGAGGCGGGCTCGGGTGACGGCGACAGATCCAGTGGTGGGGAGGGTGGCGGCAATGAATCCTGAGGCGGGCCCGGGCGACGGCAGTGAATCCGGCGGTGGCGGCGGCGAATCCGGAGGCGGGCTCGGGCGACGGCGACAGATCCGGTGATGGGGAGGGCGGCGGCGGCGAATCCGGAGGCGGCCTCGGGCAACGGCAGCGAATCCAGCTGTGGCGGCGGCGAATCCGAAGGCGGGGATGGCGGGGAAGGCGGCGGCGACGGCGATGGCGGGCGAGGGTGAGTTCTGCGGCCACCACGTCCATATCGTCGTTGTCTCTGATGTCAGCGCCGCTCCTTCTTCCGCCTGCGCCACTGGTCGCCGCTCCTCCTTCCGCTCACGCCGCCGGTCGCCGCTCATCCTTCTGCAGCTCCACTCCTTTTCTCGCTGGGAGTAACATGGTGCTAACGTCACTCCAAATGTCATTCATCCCATCCCTACCCATCCCTTCTACCAAACAAAAAACTGGGATCATTCCATCCAATAAACCAAACAAGTAAATGGGATCACTCCATCTCTAAAATCAGGGATGGTATCATCCCATCCCACGTAGTCCCCAAACCAAACACTACTTGGTGTTGTTAGACGTCCTGGAGGTCAAATTTGCTTCCCTGGTGTATGTATTCCATTTGGGGCAATTGTATTTTCAAGTGCAATTGTCTTTTTACCCTTTGTTTTCAGACTTCGTGATTTTTCCCTCGCTTTTCGAACCGAAGCTTCGGTCTACCCCAGGTCTGTTAAGTCATCCGGTGTTAAGTATATGGTAAAAAGACAAGTATGCCCTTGCATATTTTCCCTTCTTTTGTACACTAGTTCTGTTTTTGCCCTTATTTTGATACCAAGCATTTTGACAAGAACTTTGCCCCAGTGCTGACTTGAATTTCACATATTTCAAATCTGATCGAGTTTTATTTGACAAACATAACAGAATTTCGATATAATTTCAGCCATCATTTGACAACTTCATAAATATTCAAGCAAAAGTCATTGAGCAACATGACTTCAATTGTTCCACTTGCAACAACAAATTCATCAGTTCTATTTTCTCTTGCATGTATAGACTCCAAATCGCATGAGTAGCAACATCATTCTTCATATCAGATGACAAGTGATTAGCCAACTGGGACATGTTCAACCAAAAACTCTGTTTCTCTTCTTCCTCTGAAACAACGGCCATGAACCTTACTGTTTTTTAAGCTGCTATTTCGACAACCAGATCTGCCAACTGCCAAACAAGCTCATTCATCTAGTTTTCTGTGCAAATTTCTGTTGCTACAATCTCTGCTCTATTGTTTTCTGAAACATGTATCCCACAGGGCGACTAATTAGCCGTAGAATTAAAAAATTCAATACATTATTTCAATTGGAAATTTTCTAGACGGCTCATAAATTTTAGAAACAATGAATACCCATAATTTTAGGTAGTATTTCCAGAAACATGCAGCTTCAGTTTAGGAGACCACATGGTGGTCGCATCCTGGCGGCGATATCTGCAGAGGGTCACCGCCTTATGGCCAAAACAGCGAGGGGCTCCAGCAGATGAGGCAGGGAGAAGAGGTCTCTACCTGCACGCTGAGCCGCCCCTCCTCCTGCGCGTTTAGTTGCCCCCTCGCGCTGCCGCACGGCGCTCTCATGCCTGCTTGCTGCTCCGTGCCCGCTCACTGATGAAATTAGCCCGCCGCTGCTGCCGTTGCCATGACGAGAGAGCCAGGGTTTAGTATGGAGAATGGGGTAACACACATGTAAGGGCTGTGTGGCTAATTGATGTTGTATTTGGGGGTATAACAATCCTTTTATTCTGTAAATCGTTTTTCATTCCCTTTTTCTTTTCTTTAACTCCCTAATTCTTGGCACACCTAACAAACATCCAAACCAGGGGCAAACGGGAGCTTCGGTTACAAAAGTGATGGCAAAATCATAAAGTAAAAAAAGAGGGGTAAAATCACAATTGTGTTTGAAAATAGGGGAAGAACACAATTTCCCCATTCTAATTTACATTGAGTGGTTCTCAGGGATGTCAGGGACTCGTGGCTGATGTTTCAGAAAGTATTTTTGGCCACCACTATTCCTTGCAAAGCATTTTGTTCCATGTTGTTTTAGCAGTGAAACCGAGACTCTGAAAATGCAATGCTCTATGCTGCTCCCTCCATCCCAACATATAATGCACCCACAATTTTAGGAAAATCAACATTTGCAAACTTTGACTAACAGTTAAAGTGTACTAATAATATAATGTTTAGTGTCATGCATGTGACATCATTAGATTCGTAAAAATATTTTTCATATGATGTTAATTTGTGTAATTTTTGATGATATATGTATGAAATTAATGGTCAAAGTTTTACATTGAAGACACTGCAAAAAAATTATACGCCTTAATTTTTTGGGAAGGAGGGAGTATTGAACTTGATCACTAAATCTGAATACATGATACTCTAGTTACATTCCTTTTGTTAGCTAGTTCTGTCTGATTTCAAGAATATATTTAGATATCTTAACATTTTCTTGAGACCACCAAATGTAACTGTTTGGCGTGTTTTTTTACACAATTTATGGTTTTGTTTCCGATTCTCAATAATGAATGGCTAACAATTTTCTTATGCAGTTATTGGAATTCTAGATTATCAACAGAAAGACAGAGGCTTGTTGACCATGTTTTCAAAAATTCTGATGTTGTTTGTAAGTTCTAGCCCTGCTTTTTATTATAACAGAGGTTTTTGTGGCCTGTGGAATCAGGATGACAGTCTACATTGTTTTGTAACTTTGTTCCCTTTCAAGATATCGATCTTTTCTATTTAGAGCAATTTACACTGTGTTTGCAGAAAAGATAAACACATAGTCATGTGCCACTACTTGTGCAAACATGTGTACTATTACTTTTGGTATTGACCCTGATACCTCCTCAGGGGCAGCGGCAATTTTTAGAAAGTATACATAGCAATGCACCATAGGTTGGGCAAGTATTTGTTCGCTGTTTAGTGTTGAAATGTTGTGTCTTGCAGTGTTTCTGCATTGGTATTGTATTGTTCTGGTAGCTTGTGTAAACATGACAGCAAAAGATTGACTGCCATTTTATTCCTGCAGTTCTCTTCCTATTCACATGAAAAGCATTTGCTGTCTTCATTATGAACATATATTAAATATGATAATCAGTGTCCATGCATGTTCTTCATCATGCTCAGCTTTTGTGGACAACCAAATGGGCCATGTAGAAGAAAATAATGTAATCATCATTTACGGGGTGTGTTCTGATGATCACATAAATCAGTATTTGTGTATATGTACTGAATAATCGTATTTTACAACTCCTGTAATGTAATATGGTCGAGCATCTGGGTCGAGTATGTTTTATGATGTATGCACCCCTGGTTCTGGAGTAGTTCACAGTAACTGTTACATTTTTAATTTCATCTTCTCTTAAGCTTCACAATATTTACTTGATTATAACCTTTTCCGTAGTGAGTGAAAGATCAATTGCTACCACATCCTTTATGCAGGTGATGTGTTCTCTGGTGTTGGTCCAATAGCAATATCAGCTGCAAGAAAGGTCAAATATGTCTATGCGAATGACCTAAACCCCACTGCAGTGGAGTACCTTGAGAGAAACATTGTTCTTAACAAGCTCGAGAGAAAAATCGAGGTAGTTCCAACTATGAGATAAGCGAGATAGCACTCATGTCTTTCTATTTATTAATAAATTTCCTGTGATGGCTTTCAGATTTTATTGTAGCTTACATAAAGTTCATTGTTAGCAACCTAGCATCAAAGCTTACCGCTGTCTCAGAAAAGCATTTGGTTGGAAATCCTTTTTGCACCACTAGAAATTAGAAAATACACCATTTTAGTGCTTTTGTTCGTTTGTTAATGACTTGTTTCAAGTGTATCCAATGGTTTAGTGTGGATTTTTTTCTCCGTCTTTAGGGCTCTTGTTGATGTTTGTTCATTGTTTTGTCGAACCAGGTTTTTAACATGGACGCTAGAAGGTTTATCAGTTCAATATACTCAAGCCAACATGTGCATCCAGTCACACAAGTAGTAATGAATTTGCCCAATGATGCTGCAGAATTTTTAGGTGGGTTTTCATTACTTGTGTTACTTAATTGAACTGTTATCTTGAGTTCTTATGATTATATTAGAGAACAAATTTCATTCTAGTATGGTATTGGCTTAATTCACTCATTCGCCCGTTGTGAAACATCCACTAAAATTCTGTTGAATTTTGGGGATGTATATTACAAAGGATATGCACGGTTTCATGTCGGGTTCTCTCCTCTCACTTTTTTACTATAGAAGAGTAAGAACACGCAATGCCTTTTGGATTGTGATCAGCTGAAATGTAGTAATTTGTAACCTGCATCTTATAACATTGATTATATGGCATTACACATTGCAGATTTACAGAATACACATCAAATGTGAATACGCATCGAATGTTTGGGAGAAAAATTGTTTGGGAGAAAATCTTTCTTCTACAAAATGGCATTACCAATATAGAAACTAAATAGGGGAAGAAAGTCTATGAGTGGTAGGGACTAGGGACTAGGGAGTATATTGATGAGAGTGGAGGAGAGGGTGGGAACTAAATGAGACGGGCGTTTGGGACATTTACCAGTCTTATTATTTTCTTCTTCTCTTACACCATGTGCTGTCGCCCCGCGGCAAGGCAGCACGTGTTATACTTGGCCGGTCTTGCCTCCCGGCTTGGCGACAACATCCACGAACTAGTTAATCGATTCGCAATGATGACTAACGAGCTAGCTAACTAAATCAAATCTAGCTAATTGACTAGCTAGCTGCTGCTATGCATGCAACCAAGCATTGGCTGCTGCTCGGTTAGGGACATCAGGCGGTCGGTCTTACCTGGCCATGTGGTGACACCGTCTGCTGCCGAGCGGCAACAGCAGTGTCGTCATGCCACCTGGCAAATCAGGTATATTTTATTATTTTTAAAAAAATTAGTATATTTATGCAAAAAACGGTGAACATTGAAATTTAGTTCTAACCTTACCTGTCCATTCTAATGGCCAATATGCAGCCGATGTTTTTTGGATGGGAATTTTGACAGTTAGGCTAATCACAGGACCAATTAATTATTTTATGATTTCACTGTTTCCCCAGATGTGTTCAGAGGAATCTCATGGAACCACCAGTTGGCTGTGCCTTCTTGTGTAATGCCAAATATACACGTGTATGGATTCTCCAAAGCAGAAGATCCTGAATATGACTTCCATGAGGTAAGCAGCGAGTATTACCAAAATTTTTTTTCTTTAAGTTAGAACTGTTGTATACATAGTTCTGTTTATCGATTGACACACACCCCTTGAATTGCAGAGGATAAATTTGACGCTGGGTGAGAACGTGTCCGATGTTGAAATGCATAGAGTGCGGCTCGTTGCTCCTGGAAAATGGATGCTTTGTGCATCATTTACCCTTCCAGTATCTGTGGCGTTTGCAAAGCCAAATTATATTGCATGTTAAGAGGACGGCCTATAACAAATTAACCATCTTGTATATTCTTTAGTGGGTGAATGAAAATGACAGTAGTGTTTATGCATCAGCTGAAGCTGAAGTTAGAATTGATCGTCTTGGCCTACTACATGCATGATGATACATCATTCGTGATCATCATATATCTAAATTGAAGGTCGTTCGTTTGTAGAAATTGCTTCAATAATCCAAAAGGATTTTACGATGAGAAAAGTATAAAAAAAAAAGCTATAGGTGAAGCGCCAGGGACATTTAACTATTTGTCATCTATGTGTTAATGACATATAGATCCGAGTGGTAAATTAATTGAAGAGTGTCAAATAGTTAATTTTTTCCATTTGCCCCATACACAGTAGTGGATGAGTTGGCTCCTCTGTTCCGATGGAATAGCTAGAATTATCAAGAACCTACTGGTGCCTCTCTCTCTCTCTCTAGATAGTTCTTTTTTCTCCTTGGGCAGTGGCCTATCTAGCATTTAGCATTTAGATGGTCTAACTTACATAATTTTTTATTTTTGTTAAAGTGAGATAATATACAGTTAGTTCATCATGACATAAGGATATAATTTGCTAATTGTTACCCTTGCAAACAAATGTATTTTTTCTCTTCCTAAGAATAGTTTTTCTTTCTTTTTAACACATGTATCTTTGGCTACGTATTTCTAGGTGATCCTGGAACCACCCACAAGCTTGGAATAATATGGTTGCAAATTTTATGTATATATTAAATGTGGTCTGTCGTTGGGACATGTGTAAATTTTATATAGCCATTGTTTCTTAAGAGTAAAATAAGACACCAGTTATTAAAATTGTGTGTGGAATATCATTGTGGTTATTAAGCTTTGAAAATACATAGTCTATTAAGACCAAATTAATTTGCTAAATATATCGTTGCAGGTCTAAAATCTAATACATCAGATCTTTAATGCTAACAGCCGGATATAAAGAAAGTAGATAAAACTAATTGAGGAAACGGATGTTGTGATTAATTGAAAAGTGGATGTAGGTGGAAAAAATTGAATGGTGAAAGTTTGTGATTGACCGAGAAGAGAATAATGGTGGAGTTATTATGTTTTATGACAAATTTTAAATATTAGAAGTTGCTATATTTTAAGAAGTACCACTCAACGATACATTTAGGAGCGTCAAGATAGACATTGTATCATAAGCTCCTCGACCAACCAATGTAAAAGTTCGAATTAAGGACTTCTTCACATTGCTACCACTTTTAAGTTTTAACCCTAATAATTTTTGTTCTGTAAGTATGAATTAAGGGCTTCTTCATATTGCTTCCACTTTTAAGTTTTAATGCTAATAATTTTTGGTGTTATCGATAACAAACTAAACATAATATTGTATCAGCACTCTACCAAAATTTGACATTTCAAAAGTTTCTTCTCACATAAATACTAGTAATTTTTTTTGGCACGAATACTGTAATTTTTGATAATGCTGCAAACTAAACATATAATGCTACAAACTAAACATATCTAACATTGCCAAAATTTAGTAATACTAAAATATGCCAAAATTTATGAATACTAACTTTTGGTTTGGTTTATTTTCGTGACAAACTCAACCCTGAATTCCTTAACTTCACGTTGCGCCTAGGTCTGACGGTTTTCGTTAACCGAGGGACTGCACTGCAGTCCCCATTACCGTTCACCGTTAACGGGCCCGCAATTCAATCGATTTGTTGGTCAGCCCATACTGTGCCATCTCAACGCAGCAGCTCAGTAGTCAACCAAATGTAACTAGTCTCTTCTTACCGGAATCCCCACACCTTCTCGCCACGGTCCGACGCGCAAGCGCGGCGGCGCTCGCTCTCGCGGTTCTCGGTGACGGCGGCCTCGTCCCACTCCCGCCCGGGGATGAACGGCACCCCGTTGCGTTGCCATCTCTAGTCGCGCATGACCACCCGCGCCGGCGCACCTCTCGCCGTCTTCCTCGTCTCGTCCCTCAAGTCGGCCGCCGCACGCCTCCGCCACGGCGAGCAGCTCCACGCGCTCGCTGCCAAGTCGGGCCTGCTCGCCTCCAATCTTTTCGTCCGCAACTCCCTCCTCGCCTTCTACTCCCGCGTCGCCCCCAGCCTCGCCTACCATCTGTTCGATGAAATACCCCCGCTCCTCCGCGACGCCACCGCCCACAACATTCTCCTCTCCGCGCTCGCCCGCGCGGGCCGCCTCGAACGCGCGCAGTGCCTGCTCGCGGAGATGCCTCAGAGGGACGCGGTCTCGTTCACCACTGTCATTTCCGCCCTCTCGCGCTCCGGTCATCCTGAGCGCGCCCTGGCCGTCTTCCGCGATATGCTCACCGAGGCCGTGCAGCCCAACGAGGTTACACTTGCGGAAGTGCTCACGGCGATGGCCTGTGACCACGGGGCACCAGCACCAGTTGGTGCTGCCCATGGCGTTGCCGTGCGGCGTGGGCTTGATGGATTTGTCATCGTGGCCACCAACCTGGTCCATGCATATGGAGCAGTGTCACAGGTTCCTTCTGCCCGTTCCATATTCGAGCTAATGCCAGATAGAAACACTGTCACTTGGAATACAATGCTTAATTGCTATGTCAAGGCAGGAATGATTAACATGGCTGCTGAGGTGTTCGGTGTGATCCCAGAGAGGGATGAGGTCTCTTGGTTGACAATGATAGATGGATATATGTGTGCGGATTTCCTACTGCAGGCTCTCAGGACATATGTTGCGATGGTGGGTACGGTGGGCATAAGGGCCAATGAGGTGATACTTGTTGGTTTGGTCAAGGCATGTTCTCGACATTCCGCTGTCTCAGAAGGGCAACAACTCCACACAGTCATTCTAAAGAATGGTTTTGACGCTCATGCATTTGTACAGGCTACCCTGATCCATTATTACGGGTCTTGTGATTTTATTGACCATGCCCAGATGCAATTCAAATTGTCAGACAAGTCACACGTAGCTTCCTGGAATGCCCTTATGGCTAGCCTACTAAGAAGGAATCTAGTGCATGAAGCAAGGCAGCTGTTCGATGACATGCCTGAGAGGGACACCATTTCTTGGAGTACATTGATATCTGGGTATGTCCAGAGTGGGAATTCAAACATGGCTTTGCAGATATTCTGTTCGATGCTAGATGCTGGTGTTGAACCTAATGAGATCACTTTAGCAAGTGCTCTGTCTGCAGTAGCCAATTCTGGCACCTTGGGGCAAGCAAGATGGATCCATGACTACATAATCAGCAGATCAATCCAGCTTACTGATAAACTGAGCGCTGGACTGATTAACGTGTATGCAAAGTGTGGTAGCATTGCTGAAGCAGTTCAGCTATTTAACCATGTTAAGGATAAGTCAATTTCAGTGTCTCCTTGGAATTCTATCATCTGTAATTTAGCTATTCATGGCTATGTGAACATGTCACTGGAATTGTTTTCACAGTTGCAAAGCACCACCAATATTAAACCCAACTCAATCACATACCTTGGTGTGTTAAATGCATGTTGTCATGCTGGGATGGTAGCTGAGGGGAAGCGCCAATTTGAGTCCATGAGGCAACAATATGGAATCCAACCAGAAATTAAGCACTATGGTTGCATGGTCGATCTTCTTTGTCGAGCTGGGTATTTGGAAGAAGCAGAACTGCTTATTAAGACGATGCCAATGAAAGCTGATGTGGTAGCCTGGGGTTGTATCCTTGCAGCTGCAAGGACTCAAGGAAATGTAGCCTTAGGAGAAAAGGCTGCAGAAGAATTGTCAAAGCTTGACCCAAGCCATGGAGCATCCAAAATAGCCTTGTCAAACCTCTATGCTGATGCTGGTCATTGGAGCAATGTGTCAGTGGTGAGGAAGGAACTCCAGAATGAGAATTTGGAAAGACTTACAGGAAGCAGTGGAATTCTACAATTATAGGTTTCACTCTTTTGGTGACAACTGCAAAACTGCTCTTATGTCGGTGAACTAATTGCGACAAGCAGTTTATTTTCATGCTTGATCTGTTCTGTTAGCCAACACATACAATCATTATTTTGCTCTTTTAGACTAAACAATATGTGAACTAAAGAATCTCTAACATGACATGGCAACTATTCATATTGGAAAGTTGACTGGCTGTTAGACTGCCAAGAAGATTAGCTGGAAAAGTAGATTAGCATCACTTATGGAGGTCCCCTTGGCCTTTGCCATGTTGTCATTTGGATAATTGCATCTCCGAACTTCGATATTCAGTGTTATAAGTGCTTAATTGACATGTCTGATAATTAATAATCCTAGGTCAGTGATGCCAGCATTCAGTCTTCGGTACATGTTTAGACTCTTTTACTTTTTAAGGTAAATGAATGACATCCATGTTCAATCGTACAAACATTGTAGTAATATGGCCAGTTCTAAGTGAATCTTTCTAGCATTGATAGTAGTTATTTGGTGCAGTTTGTATGTGAATACAGGACTACAAATATTAAGTACCACACATATTTTGTGTGCGCACGGTTTTGTTTCAGTTGCAAGATGCATTTTGAATTTGTAAAAAATTGGCTCAAACAATCTCACTTGAAAAGTTTGGAGATGTAATGAGATGTTCTGGGTACACAAAAAGAAAAGTTAAATTTAGTGTTAAGAGTGTGATTACTTGTGTTGTACAATAGACATGTCAATCATCCTATGCTCTTAAATCTTAATCCATGCTTTTTTAGTCCATACACCTTTATATTATCTAAATATTTTGACGATCATGTTATCTTTTGTAGGTTTTAGAAACATAGCTCCCTCAAGGAACAATAATTCTTATAGACTTTGACACAGTAGGGCATATTTCGGTCTTCAGCTTCACATATGAACATTAGGTTACAAGAAACTCAATTGTCAGGTAATATCTCATTATATGATGCATTTGTTATCCAATCTTGTATATGCTTTCTTTTATTCTAATACAAAGTTTTGAACTTGCTGCTGGTGCTACTCAAAAGCAAATAAAATATCCAAACTATTGTCAACAAGACAGAGATGATATTTTCAATTATTATGGAATTTTTTGCAATTTGAAATCTTGGCCGGTAAGTGTTCCCTTACAACAGTCACTGTGTAACCTTTATTGTCAAATTGATATTGCAACTGTATATGTTCTTATCCTCTCCTTGTTCATATTCGTCGGACATCGTTTAAAATGTTTGTCATGGTATAATAACAAAAAATAAAAGTGATTCAGTCATAAATATTATGACTGAAAGCAATGCACTTATTTGCAGCCTAGTAAAAGAGTGGAGCTATAACAAGTAAGGGGAAATAGAAAATGGAAGTTCATATGGGACACGTGATAGAGATGATTGGAATCCAGAATAATCAGAATTTAGAGGATGCTATATTTTGGATGTAATCTTAATATTATCATATATTAACATGGATTCACTCTGGAGGAGAAATTAAGACATCTCATTGGCACATTCATGTGTATAGGCAGGAAATTGAACTAAAATCATGCCCATACATGTGGATAGGCAGGGTTTTTGCCCATCCAAATCGTGGCCTTATGGAACTGAACAGTCCTGTAAAATGTCATATGCAAATCTTGACCTTGTGGAACTGGATGTCCTGTAAATTTTTAGATGTTACATTTCCAAGAAGAATATGTTCTGTAGACAAAAATTGTTTTTCTAATAACTAGCATTATGCCTGTGTGTTGCAACAGGAGGACCATTATGAAATTTTCTGAGATATTTAGAAATTATTTTGATGTATTTCTTATAGACATTTAATGTGTATGGATTTTTAGAAACAAAAACTATTTTGAATGAAAGTCTATAAAATCTTTTAGGCTGAATCTGGATGTTCCCATCCATCCCTCAAACCCACCTAACGCCCTCTTCCCCAGGGACCTAGCCCACCTTATTTTCCACCAGAATAAGTTCACTCAGGTCCCTCAATTTGTCATTGAGTCTGAAATTCATCCCTGAACCGAAATACAGATACAATGTGTCCCTCAACTCCCAAAACCATTTCAAATAGGGTTAAAATGAGGGGCTCTGGTGTGTGTGCGGCCAGCAGGGGTGAGGGGCCGGTTGGGAATTGAGCAGCAAAAAGTAGCTGCCCCAATGTTAATGCTGCAGTGCAAGGTGTACCTTCCCCACCTCTTTTCTCTGTAGCAACCTTCATTTGCTGAGAGCCAGGCACATTAAGCAGCACACATCCTGAAGCGCATCCAACGGTGCAGATTATGGGTGCAGATGCTCCAGAGTTCCAAACGGCATTTTCATATATTCTGGTCATCCCCTTGCAAACAATTGTGATATGTAATAGTCAATTTTTTTCAAGAATTCCTTTCCGATCTGAAATAATAAAATCATAAACATGGCTCACGCGCAGAGGATCTACCCAACCAGCAGGGCGCCATCAAAACCTGGTCTTCCACTACTATGGAAAGGAATCAACCGAGACCGAGCTAGGTGCCGAGCTTATCCTCCACGCCATCATGGTAATCCCTAGCTCTTGTAGCCTCTTCCTAGTGCCATAGAAGCTGGCGCCTCCAACAATTTTGGCGAATAGCGCCCATAGCCATGCAGACCCGAGCTTACATTGCTCCGTCGTCGAGCTCACCGTGGACATGCCATCCCAAAGCTCCTCTCACCCACCTTATTAGCAAAATCGAACCCCAAGACGCTCTGTACACTCCTCCATTCGATAAATTGGCCGGAGTCCCCGACTATCGCCAAAGCCCCGAACCTCCTTGAGCTCGGCCATGGCGTTGCCATGCCGCAACGCTCGCCCCTGCTCCGCGTTGCGCCGCCACCACAGGTGGAGGGCCGTCGGAACCCGTTCGCACCTCCCTTGGTCGTAGCCGAGCCATCCCCGGCCGAGTCCGCCCCGCACCAGCCAAAGCTCGTGCGTCTACTTCCCAGTCCAGAGGTTGAAGACGACCTCAGGCCGATTTTGACCAGAGTCAAGCAGCCGGGCCCACCTGTCATTTGGTCTACAAAATTATTCTTAAGAGAAATAATTTGGTAAATCAGATAAATAAACCTTAGACCCCACAAGTCAGCCATGGTAGGTTGTGGATAATGTTTCGGAATAAAAATAAATCAATTAGGAACAGTACTGTTTCACAATTATTGGAATTACTTCAAATTTGAATATTGTTTTGACTATATCTCACTCATTTTAGCTCTGATTTGAGTGAAACTTGAACCTGAATTCATCTAAATTTAGGAGCTTTCCAATGGTATATAATTAATTATTTAATAAAATTTATTTTATAATTATAAAATAACTAATGTCAAATGGTTAGATATTGGCAAACCTAAAAATGTGCTAATAAATGAAAATTGTCATTGTACAGTAAACTAGGTAGGAGAATAATTGTCTTTAACATGTTGTGCCACTGTAGAAACCATGTAAATCAATTAGAAGTATTGTTTCGAATTAATTGAAGCTTAGGAAATACTAGTGCCATTTATTAATATATGTCCATATATAATTATACACATGACTTCCAAATTATATAAATGAATTTTAGCCTTATATTTTTGTCACTAAAAATATGAATACATATAGATCAGTCCTTAGATTGTTTGTGAGGAATAATAACAGAGCTATTATGAATGAACCACCAAATAAAGTTGATTTGTGCAATAGCATATAGTTGGATTGGTTAGCACCCATTAATTAACAAAACAGTAAATAGCTCATGCTCAGTAAATGATCCAATACTAGTATATTTTTACACTCACAGCTACTCTACATTCCATTTAAATTATATAGAAGAACAATAGCCTACCTTTTGCATTCCTCTGTCCCAAAAAGAGTCTAATCATAGGGATGTATCTGGACATACAGGTTGTCTAGATACATCTCTAGAATTAGATTTTTTTTTTTTTGGGACAGAGGAGTACATGATAAGCATGTATAGTAGAAAAATATTAATTCTAAATCTTGACCTCATATAATTGTAGTTCAACTGCGACTTAGGATTGTTTATTGTAAAATTATGCAATGAGATAATCCTTAACTACAATATTATGGACCACACGAATCTAACATACTGAGCATGGATATTTGTTGAATGTTAATTACAATTAGAAAAAATCTACCCATCATATGTCATGAAGAATTCTAGTAATAATGCTAGCGGAAGTAACTAAACTGTGCCAACAAATAAATCAACCATATACGTTAGTCTTGCTAATGTTATGTGATTTCCAATCTCCATTAATAAGCCAATCCCCAGCCTGTCCATTTGAATCATTACATTTAGATTACTCTATGAGCCATTTCACGTCTCTAGTGCCAATCATTTTATGTAGAGTGGAGCCACTGTAGTGATAATCCATCCATAGCCCAGTAAGTAGACTAAACCGCATGTTAACAAAATGTATGTATCATGTGTGTTGGTTAGCTCCTAAATAAGCCATCATGACAATAGAAGGATTAAGAAGTCTTAGCCCCTAAGCTCTCTTGCCCATAAGGTGCTTGCATGTTGAGTAATTTAGAGCCTAAGCTACCTCAATTTTCCCCCTTGCCTATATAAGCCGCTACCGCCATTTTGAGATCTCTTAGCACCATACAATCCATAAGCAAACGAGAGTAGTATGAGCAGCCCTAGGTATGACTCCAACATTTATATTTTGTTTGAGCATATTTGATTGTTGTTTGAATATTGGTTTTTATCGCCTATCATAGAATGTGTATCGGTTAGTCATGAGGCAACTCATGCAACTTCCAGGAGGTGAAGGTGGATCAAGTATTACCAAGAATAAGGACTATCCTGAGCAGATAAGTCATCACCCCTCCCTTAAGCATGTTAATCCCAATTGCGAACTTACTTTGTTTACAAATAAAAATGTATGCAATGATGAATATCCTACTTGCTATTGTGACATGCATTTGACTATTGTTTACCTTATTCCTTTGTACCCATAATTACGTATGAGTCCCTAGTCACTTATGACAAATGCTTAGTAATGCTAATTTAGATTCATGCATTCTCATATTTATTAAATGCTATATGCTTGGGCAATTACCTTAGGGAAGGTCCAATTGTTCGTCCGGATGTTTCCATTCTACATCCGTCTATCAACCCAAACGAGCCAAGCCCAACATCCCAGCCACGACTATTTCGTCCAACCACTCCAAAACTAAATAATACGGTGATGTAAGACCTACCATATAACCAAGTCAGTCCAGAACTCACCATAATTTTCATGGGCATTTCTTTTCTTCTCTTCAACGTCGTACATATGTGTGTGTGTTGATATCAAAAATTGACAGCCGATGATTTTTATTCGGTTATTTTATTTGGACGAGGTCTTGCCGAATGTTTTTATTCTTCTACTTAATTGAATTCGGTTGTTCAATGGTTAATCAGGTTATTATCAGAGAATATATGGGCAAGTGCTTCTCCTGAATGTGATGCATGCATGTATGGTTTAATTCCAGTTTTACTTTGCCTCCTGGCTCCTGGCGTAGCAGCAGTACATTTTCTATGGAAGATAAAGCTTGAGAACAAAATTAATATGCTGTGATGCTGGATGGAAGATCACATGATCAAGTTGGCAGCATAGAGGTGACGTACAGAGGCAAGGAAGTCGGAGGCGCTGTGCATATGCAACGTTTTCATTTCTATGTTAATTTTCATTGTTTTGGTTAATACCATGTGATCTCTAATCTAATTAGTGTGGGACCAAGCCAAAGACCAGGCACCCTATATATGGGTCTAGGCCGATTGGAAACAGACAATACACAATCAATCGATACAAAATTCCTGTCATATTTCCTTTTACTCGTTTTGCTTTCCTTTGTGTTGTTTTGTTCGATCCCCAATACGGCCGCCGGTGTCTACCGTCGTCGCAGTCCCTCCGGCCTGCTGGTGGCGACGCCGCCGCGGCAGAGCAGCCGCTGCTGCGTGCACGTCGGCTGGTAGCAGCAGCAGGAGACGTGTTGCTCCTGGCTTGCTGTGCGATAGGCTTCTTGTGCATCTGTGCCACAGCAAGGAAGCCATCTCCTACATTCCGTTACACGCACACACAATCGTACCAGGTGAAACTTCAGTGTTGCTTTTTCAGGACATATCAAGTGTTGCATTCCTAGGGCAAATCTTGGTGGCAACACATTTTGGCGACTCCGCGACTCCGCTGGGGAATCGATCGAAAGAAAGAAACAAGAACTGGAGCGGCTGACATTATTGTGCTTTCAGAAGACGAGGCAAGGTATCGTCCAGAAGGAGGCTACACTGCCATCCGTCTATGTCGAACCTAAGGTAAAACCCACTGTAAGTGATCCACCGGTGACCCAAGAACAAATTGCTCTTATGATTGATCAATCAGTTAGTGCTGTGGTTTTTAATACTCATGAAGTATTTATTAAAAATATGGATCACGCATTAGATGCTCGTTTCAATGCTTGTGTTAAATCTGTTATTGGTGCATCAAATGGGAAGGACACACAACGACAAGTATCACATAATACTAATGCTTCAACTTCTAGCACTACTGGTAAATCAAAGCAAGGATTAGATGCATCGGCGATGTTTACAACACAACAAAATACGCCGATGACACAAATATATAGCCGAACTAATGGTGGGGGTTCGGCTGGTAGTGCAGGAGCATTGCCATTTCCCATGCAGCATGATGTTGGACAGGGGGGCACACCATTCACATTGCCACAGCCAAATAGTTCAGCTAGCTCGGCTCCGATTATCACTAATTCAAATTATGATAGCCGAGTAAATGGGAATTTAGAAAGTACATTTGTGCCTCCATATCCTACTGTGGCGTATAATATACCTCGTATTCCACCACAGGGTTCAGTCATTATATATGGTGCATTACCTAATAGTAATAATAGTTTTTTACAACACGCACCATATACACCGCCGACCCAAATGACACAATTTTTGCATGGTACACCACAGCCTAACATTTTTTAGCAGCAACCACAATTTGATGTGTGACCCCTAATCGGCCTATGGCTGAGCCACATGTGGTGCCGGAAAAGCAATTGGTCAGTGTTTTTAGAGAAACATTTGATGTGGAACCTAAGAGTAGAGCACGCACTTATCGAAAACCATATCCTGATTTTTACGACACAGTGCCATACCCCCGTGGTTTTAGAGTGCCTAATTTCATTAAATTTACCAGGGATGCTCGTAGGACAACTTTAGAACACATTAGTCAATTTATTGCACAGTGTGGTGAAGCTGGTACTAGTGATGCTTTAAAATTGAGGCTATTTCCTTTATCATTGTCTAGTACTGCATTCGCATGGTTTACCGCTATTGCACCCAATTCTATTCATATATGGTCTTAGTTGGAGCAGAAATTTCATGAGTTCTTTTATACTGGAGATGTTGAGGTTAGCACACCTGACATCGGTCAAGCAAAAATATAATGAGCCTGTTGTTGATTATATGAGGGAAGAGCCGGCAAAGGAGTTGCTAGCCGGCCAAATAATTTTAAAAGACCAAGATCACCTCCAATGCAAAGGTTTGAGGGTCCGGATCGTCGATGGGAGGATTTCCATGCATCACCGCCATATCCTCCTTTTGGGCCACCGATGCCGTTACCATGGGGTCCTCCTCCTGTTGGTTTTCCTCCTTGTCCACCATGGGGTTGGTGTGGTCCATGGGTGCCTCCTGCTCCAATGACTTATGAGCCATTCCATCCGATGCCCTATCAACCGTTCCACCCAGTGCCATATGGACCATTCCATCCAGTGCCATTTGAACCATTCCATCCAGGTTGGGAAGCACCAAGGAGGCCGGTGTTTGATAGGCTGTCATGGCCTAGGGATGACCGATCTAATCAAAGGAATCGGTCTTATGATGAGAAAAATGGTAGATTGGTGAATAAGGTGTATCGTGTGAAAGAAGGTGGCGATTCAGGAGGAAATTCGAGTGCAGTTTTGGCAGCAAAAAATGATCAGTCGACGAGCGGCAATTCACATGTGAGTAACAAAGTGATTAGTACTGCGGTTGCTACAGAACAGGCCCAGGTGAACAGTGCTCCGACTGCTACAGTACCAGCCCAGATGAACAGAACCGCAATCACAGCCGTGCCTGCCGAAATGAACAGTTCTTCCGCTGCAGTGCCAGCAGCTGATTGTGGTGGTGGTTCATGTGGAGAAAATGTGTCTGTGCAGCCCGGCAAAGGTAAACAGCTCCAATGGTGCCCTCCAGATATTGGACACACTCGGAAGCGGAGGCTGCAAATATTACGCGCACAAGAGTTGAGAGAGTCTAAGGCTGAGAAGATGAGAGAAGAAATTTTCAATGATATCAATCCTGAACCCATGGTACGTGTTCGCAGGGAATGGAGGGCGAAACAAGTTGCAGCTTCAGTTCAAGAAAACAGTGATGAAGAGCATGATCTGTTAGAATGTGGTTCCCCGGTAATTAGAGATGGCTCTCCGCTTCCAGAAAGAATGGATATTAATATGGTTTTTACACTACCTTCTGAATTTAGGGTCGTCGATGAAGAGATTGCACAATTATGTCTTGGTCCTAAAGATGTTATTTTTGAAAAGCCTGATGAATCGAGCCGCCATATGAAACCATTGTATATCAAAGGGCATATTAATGGGAGGCCTATTTCTAGAATGTTGGTTGATGGTGGAGCTACAGTGAACTTAATGCCATATTTAGTTTTTAAGAAATTGGGCAGAGAGGACAGTGAGCTTCTAAAAGCTAATTTGACACTTAATGGATTCACGGGAGAGCCAACAGAAGCTAAGGACATATTCACGGGAGAGCCAACAGAAGCTAAGGACATTATTTCCATGGAGCTTACTATTGGGAGCAAAGCTCTCCCTACTGCCTTCTTCGTCGCCGAGGTGCAAGGTAATTATAATGTTATGTTGGGTCGTGATTGGATACATGCAAACCATTGTGTTCCTTCTACCTTGCATCAAACTTTAATACAGTGGGTAGGTGATGATGTAGAGGTTGTTCATGCAGATACTTCGGCTTGCGTTGCTTTAGCCGATGCCTCAGTTGATTGGCAGTATGGTAATATTCAGTGTTTAACAGGCTTAGATCTTTCTGATTATGATTATGTTATTGTCACTAAGGATGGTTTTGTACCCGTGTCTATAAAGCCGGCTTCTGCAGCTCGGCTCAGTAGTGTGATGTTATAAATGAATAAAGAAAGCAATTTAGATTGGTTACAAAAACGTGCAGAGCAATATCGGTCAAATAAGAACGATATTTGGGAGGCTATTGATGATTTTGATGAAGTAGAAAAATTAGGACAAGGTTTTTCGTCGGCTGACCCTTTAGAGAAAGTTGATATAGGTGATGGCACCATTCCTAGACCGACATTTATAAATCAAAACATGACAGCCGATTATAAAGTTAAAGTAATTGGTTTACTTAGAGAGTATATCGATTGTTTTGCATGGGAATATCATGAAATGCCTGGACTTAGCCGAGAGCTAGTAGAGCATTGGCTACCCATTAAATTTGGGTTTAGGCTTTATAAGCAACCACCTAGAAGATTTAATTCTAATATGTACGACCGGATCAAAGAAGAAATAGACCGATTATTAAAGGCGGGTTTTATTAGGCCGTGTAGGTATGCACAATGGATTTCCAATATTGTCCCTGTTGAAAAGAAAAATACTAGGAAATTGAGAGTGTGCATTGATTTTAGAGATTTAAATAAAGCCACCCCTAAAGATGAGTATCCTATGCCCATAGCTGACTTGCTAATTAATGATGCATTGGGACATAGAGTGATTAGCTTTTTAGATGGTAATGCTGGTTATAATCAAATATTTATGGCCGAAGAAGATATGTCTAAAACGGCCTTTCGTTGTCCTGGTTTTGTCGGTTTATTTGAGTGGGTCGTTATGACATTTGGTTTAAAAAATGCCGGTGCCACTTACCAGAGAGCTATGAATTTAATCTTTCATGATTTACTTGGTGTTATATTAGAGATATACATTGATGACATAGTTGTTAAATCGGAATGTATGGATCACCATTTAGCCGATTTACATTTAGCGTTTGAGAGGATGCGTCAGTATGGTTTAAAAATGAATCCACTTAAATGCGCCTTTGGTGTGTCGTCTAGCAAATTTCTAGGATTTATAGTACATGAGAGGGGCATAGAGATAGACCCTGCCAAGATAGAGGCTATTAGAAAAGTAGCAGCGCCGCAGTGTAACTTAGACATGCAAAAATTTTTAGGGAAGGTAGATTATTTGAGGAGGTTTATATCTAATTTGTCCGGCAAAGTTAATGCATTTACACCCATACTTCGGTTAAAAAAAGAGACCGAATTTGTTTGGGGGGCAGAACAGCAGCAAGCATTTGATGAAATTAAGAAGTATTTGTCTACTTCTCCGGTGCTAAGAGCCCCTAAGGCCGGGATACCATTTCGGCTATATATTGCTGCAGAAGAGGGTGTTATTGGTGCTGTTTTGACACAAGAAGTTGAGGGAAAAGAATATATTGTTACTTATTTGAGTCGTCGACTTCTGGGAGCTGAAACGAGGTATGTGTTCATTGAAAAATTATGCTTGTCCTTATATTATGCTTGCACCAAGCTAAGGCATTATTTACTATCTAGTACTTGTGTTGTGGCTTGTCAGACCGATGTCATAAAATATATGTTGCAAAAGCCGATTCTAAGTGGTAGAATCGGAAAATGGGCTTATGCTTTAGTAGAGTATGATTTGGCTTACGAATCTTTAAAATCCATGAAAGGCCAGATTGTTGTTGATTTTATTGTTGATCATAGGATTAATGATGATATGAAGAGGGTTAGTTACTCGTCTGTATGCCCATGGAAACTTTACTTTGATGGCTCAGCTTGTAGAGAGGAACAGGGTGTTGGTGTTGTTTTAATTTCACCGAGAGGCAATATTTTTGAGACATCGGTCCATTTAGAATATTTTTGCACCAATAATCAAGCCGAGTACGAAGCTCTTTTGCGAGGATTGCAAATTTTAGAATCCATGGATGTAAGGAATATAGAGGCGTATGGTGATTCGTTATTAGTTGTGCAACAAGTTTCTAGGAATTATCAATGCTTTGACGGATCACTGAATATGTATTTGGAGAAATGTTTGGAGATCATAGCAAATTTAGATGATTTTGTTATTAAACACATTTCTAGGGAAGAGAATGTTCTAGCTAATAATCTAGCGCAACAAGCATCCGGTTATCGAGTGAGTAGAGGTAAATTGTTTATGATTGAAAGACCGATGCTAGAGCATGTTAAGATTTATGTGGTCGAGCCTGATGATTGGAGAAAACCTTTAACCAGTTACCTAGAGAACCCTAGTCAGACTGTAGAAAGAAAACTTCGGCGTCAAGCACTAAAATATATATTACTTAATGGAGATTTCTATCGCCGATCTATAGATGGGTTGCTTTTAAAATGTCTAAGTTTAGACCAAAGTAAGGTTGCTATGGGTGAAGTACATGAAGGTATATGTGGTACGCATCAGTCGGCTCATAAAATGAAATGGTTATTAAGGAGAGCTGGTTTTTATTGGCCGACTATGTTAGAAGATTGCTTTAGATATTATAAAGGGTGTGAGTCATGTCAAAAATTTGGTGATATCCAATTAGCGTCTGCTGCTATGTTACATCCTATTATTAAACCATGGCCGTTTCGTGGATGGGCTTTAGATTTCATCAGCCGGATAAATCCTTCTTCTTCCAAAGGTCATCGATTTGTTTTAGTAGCTACAGATTATTTTACAAAGTGGACAGAGGCTGTTCCTCTAAAAAATATGACCCATAAAGAAGTGATTGATTTTATTTTAGAGCATATTATTCATAGATTCGGCATACCACAAACCTTGACAACTGATCAAGGATCATCATTTATGTCACATCAAGTTCGTGAATTTACGGAATCTTTTAAAATTAAGTTGCTTTGTTCATCACCATACTATGCTCAGGCCAATGGACAGGCCGAGTCAAGCAATAAAACTTTAATTAGGCTGATAAAAAAGAAAATAGAGGAACATCCTAAAAGATGGCACGAGGTTTTGTCTGAGGCACTGTGGGCTCATCGTATATCTAAGCATGGTGCAACAAAGGTAACACCATTTGAATTAGTATATGGGCAAGAGGCCATTTTGCCTGTTGAGGTGAATCTGGACGCCCTTAGATTGGCAGACAAAATAATTTGTCGGCAGTAGATTATCACAACTTAATGATGGACGGAATAGATGAGGTTAGTGATGAAAGATTGAAAGCTTCGAGAGAGATTGAGAAAGATAAATTGAGAGTAGCTAAAGCTTACAATAAAAAGGTGAAGGAAAAATCGTTTCAAATTGGAGATTTAGTGTGGAAAACAATTCTGCCTGTTGGTTTAAAAGATAATAAATTTGGGAAATGGTCTCCAAATTGGGAAGGGCCAGAATTGTAGAAATAGTCCCCGGGAATTCTTATTTTGTGCAAAGTCTACGAGGATATAAGTTGCCTAGAGCTGGGAGATATTTAAAAAGGTACTATCCAAGTGTTTAGCAAGATGCTTAAAAAATGATAATACGGCCGATGCATGGTTTTCATCGTGCTGAGAAGTGTGTCAGTTTGTTTATCATCGTCCCGAGGAATATGTCAATTATGGCTAATTATAGTATGGCCGGTGTTTAATTATTTACCATCGTCCTGAGGAGTATGTTAATTATAGCTACTGCAATAATTATGTTGGGGCAGCTTAGTTTTATTTTTCGGACAATAAATTTTACCCAAAAATAGGGGGGCATGTGTTGATATCAAAAATTGACAGCCGATGATTTTATTCTTCTACTTAATTGAATTCGGTTGTTCAATGGTTAATCAGGTTATTATCAGAGAATATATGGGCAAGTGCTGGTTTAATTCCAGTTTTACTTTGCCTCCTGGCTCCTGGCGTAGCAGCAGTACATTTTCTATGGAAGATAAAGCTTGAGAACAAAATTAATATGCTGTGATGCTGGATGGAAGATCACATGATCAAGTTGGCAGCATAGAGGTGACGTACAGAGGCAAGGAAGTCGGAGGCGCTGTGCATATGCAACGTTTTCATTTCTATGTTAATTTTCATTGTTTTGGTTAATACCATGTGATCTCTAATCTAACTAGTGTGGGACCAAGCCAAAGACGAGGCACCCTATATATGGGTCTAGGCCGATTGGAAACAGACATACACAATCAATCAATACAAAATTTCTGTCATATTTTCTTTTACTCGTTTTGCTTTCCTTTGTGTTGTTTTGTTCGATCCCCAATACGGCCGCCGGTGTCTACCGTCGTCGCAGTCCCTCCGGCCTGCTGGTGGCGACGCCGCCACGGCAGAGTAGCGGCTGCTGCGTGCACGTCGGCTGGTAGCAGCAGCAGGAGACGTGCTGCTCCTGGCTTGCTGTGCGATAGGCTTGTTGTGCATCTGTGCCACAGCAAGGAAGCCATCTCCTACATTCCGTTACACGCACACACAATCGTACCAGGTGACTTCAGTGTTGCTTTTTCAGGACAGATCAAGTGTTGCATTCCTAGGGCAAATCTTGGTGGCAACAGTGTGTAATTGTGGTTTCATATGTAGTGGGGATGAAATAGAAATATACACATATTTTCTTTATATGAAGAAGATGGTGAAGTATTTGAATTAATTACATAATGTAAATCTTTTCAACTTCTCCTTAATTTTCTCGTCTTTTCTTCTCATTACAACGCACAAACACTTTTTCTTTTTCTAGTTACATGAAATACTCGAATAACCAGGAATCATGTTATATTCAATGAATCGTACATACCTTCCATGTCAGCATATTGTCCAAGTGACATGAAGCACCAAAAACAGAACTTTTAAAGAAGGCAAAAACCATTGGTTACCCTCCCAGAGTATTTCATTGCATTGACCACCAATTTCACTTGAAGCTTACAGCATCAATTAGACGACTGCTAATAATACCGCAGCTAGAATTCATAACATTTTGCACTACGGCCTTGATCTCTAGACTGCTCCGCAAGCTATTAGCAGTGTATTCTCAACACATGCATTTACGCCTATAGTTAGTTCTGCACAGGTTGCATAAGTTTCCTCTCCTGCTCCACTGCACAATAACACCGGCTTCAGTTCATGTATAAATCTCAAATAAACTTCTGTTCATGTATAAATCTCAAATAAACTATCATTTGAACATGGATGTAAGTAATCATGCCCAGAAAAATAATTGAACGACCTAGGAATATGATGTGCAGCTTTACTGTCTCTTCATTGGATAGCATGTTGATTTCTCTAGCCCTGAATTTGTATGCAACTTAAAGAGAAATGTTGAACAATATGATGTATGAGCTGCGACCAAATTTGCACAAGAATTTGACATACCACTGGTGCATGCTTTTCAATCTACGGCCTTGTCAGCAAATGAAGATACAAATTTTACCTCAGTTTCCGTTAGCACGCTTTTCAAACTACTAAACGGTGTATTACATGCAAAAACTTTCTATATAGAAGTTGCTCTTATCTACAATATTAGATTAATTAATTTTCTAAGTTTAAAATAATTAAAACTCAATTAGTTATGTGCTAATGGTTTTCTCGTTTTGCGTGCCCGTACTTAATCTTCATGTTCATCACTTGTGAACACTAGTGGTCACATTCTGGTTTAAACTTCAAGTTTATTTCCACCAAGTTTTATCGTATACATGATTCCTTAGTCGCAAATTCATACATGACTATCTAAGCTAGGGACCATAGTACATTAAACCACTGATCGAAACAAGGGCATACAGTTCTCAGTTGCAAGAACAGAGGCAAGAATGCTAAGGAGAAGAACAACTCCAAGTTATTGGTGTTCATAATGCAAAGTGATCAATTCATATCATGTTACCTTGACATCAAGGAAACACATGAATTTACTTAGTAAAGAAAGCTATTTGAATTTTACCTTGCATGGATTTCTCAAAGTTCTCCAGCTGAGACATGAATCCCTCATTAGGAGCCACTTGAGGTCGTTTGCTTCTAACTAGCGACAACGCGTTCTCAAGGCTCATTTGATGCTTCTTCATCAGATATGCAACAATAATCGTGACACTAGACATTCAGAGAAGTTAGTTAGTAGGACAAAAGAAAAAAAGCACCACACATCTGCTCTTAATGAATTCAAATATTCTTTACAAAATATCTATATATTAAGAAACACGTAATTAATCAAGGGTGATCTCACCTAGTGGAATGAAATTGAGAATTTATACACATTATGAAAACCATCATAAAACAGCCAAAGCTAACATCTATTAGAGTATTTTCCTTACGAGAAAATTCTTTATTTGTCCTTAAAAGTTGATCGCTTCCATCGTTTGCCCTCGTAAAATTGGCTCCTTCTAGTGCTCCGCATTCTTAACTTTTATCCTTTATTTGCCCTTTCCGTTAGTTCTCCGTCAACCTACTGTTAGGTGGGTGAAAAGATAGTTTTGCCCTTATCTTTTTATGCACAGCAGCTATTTTTATACTTTATTTTTGTTGCCAGGAGCAATTTTTATACTAAACTGATGGTTCATATATCTCTAATGAACCTAAATGTTATTTTAGTAAGAATAAAATACATGATCAGTGCTTACAAGTTGGACCATGGTATCATCTACGTCCTTAAACATGTATAATGAACATCTGCTTCCCTAATCTTGGTTTAATGTATCACTTGAGATCCAAACTATAGATGACGGAGCTCAGGCGCTGACGTGGCCATCCATGGTGGCGAGAATTTTGCATTTAGACCCCTTCACTACACCATGCCCGTGAGAAGGAAGGCAAAGAAACAGAAATTATGCGGGCTGGGATTGTTGGCGATAGGTCCCCGTGGCCGATATAGGATAAAGTGATCCTGGCTGCGTGATTGTTACCATTAAGGCAGTGGATCACGGCAACAATAATGCTGCAACGGACTCATTGAATCGCCCTTTCCCTATCACGTCGTCTATTTCAGCCCTGGTGACCTTTGATCACTGACGATCGTCCCCACCCTAATCGTCGTCTCTTTGCCTCTTCTCCCACGGCTGCAGTGGGAGTCTATTTGGGGGCATACTATTGCAGAGGGACATAAATACATAACTCTTGACCCCGTGGATGACTACATTAGTGCCCGAGCTGTGTCATTTGCACTCTAGACCTTTAGTTATACATTAAACCAAGATTAGGGATCTAGATTTGCATTTTTGAGGTTCATGGAACTACATGACACCTCGCTCCATGTTTAAGGACCAATAGTGTATTTTATACTTTGAGCAATGAAGTTTTATGCAAAATCCTTTACAATTAGTATATTGCATGAAATTAACTGCCATTGGCTGCTCATTAATTGTCAACCACAGCCAGAATTTGAATTTTAGAACTTAATTGTAGATTGATTTTCAATTTTTTTTTATTTTCAACCTTGGCTTCTGAACAGCTAGATTGAAGTATAAAAGTCTAGCCCTAAAATAATTTTTACTTGGTTCATTTGTCTTGGATGCATCTTAACCTTTACCGTGAAAATCTAATGTATTAATTTATTTATAATTAACCAGCAAGATTTTTTTTTACCAAAATCAACAAGCTTTTTTGGTACATAGAAAATGATACACAAGGTCAAAATCATGTTTTTCACTCATCTACTAATGGTATGTTGACGGAGGAAGGGAAAATAAAAGATAAAATTTGAGAATGAAGGGTATAAGAGGGAGCAGATTTCATGAGGGCAAATGAGAGAACTGATCAACTTTGAAGGGAAAATAAAACGAGTAGACACAAGCAGTTCATAAAATCCAGAAAGGACAATAAAATGGATCATAGCTCTTGTATGCATGTATGTCATATTGTCCTTGGTAGTGCATAAAGGTCTTCAGATATAATTTTTACTATAGTCCACATCACAAAGTACTTAGGTTGATTGGTACTGATTTGCCATAAAACATTACAAGTTGCACTTTCTGTTGAATGGCATACTATTATTGGACGGCATCCATCACTTGTACACTGCTAAACCCTTAGTCATGTTAGATAAACAGTGCATGCTTATTATTACTGCAATGCTGCGGGTGACATTGTTGCATCCAAGATACTAAATATCATCTTCTGAACCAACCCATGATGAAGAAGATAAAGTTTCTTAGCACTGTATGGAATACCACACTATCTAGCTCTATCTTATTTAACTTGTTTTAGAATTTGGGAAACTAAGGTTCCACTTGATCAAACAAACCAACTAGGTATTGCCTTGCCACTTAACTGAATGAGTACACACAAAAAAATATAAGTGATTAAGGCTGTTATTTCGCTATTCCTTGTTCCCAACCGGAATAGTACGCACGGAAAACGGAGCAGTCCATTAGCGCGTGATTAATTAAGTATTAGCTAGTTTTTTAACAAAATGGATTAATTTGATTTTTTTAAGCAACTTTTGTGCAACTCCACTTGATAAAAAAAACGAGAAGATATTTCACTGCCACAAACTTCAATGTGTTCATACAAAAAATATATAATTACTTATACAAATAATTGGGTAAATAGCATTAAATTGCAATTATTTTGTCAATCATCACAGTTTGCAATGATATATGTCGTTATATCAGAAACTTTTGCAGGGCATTAAAAAACTGCAATACTAGTGCAGAATTTAATAAATAACTTGCAACTTCATGAATAGAAGGGTTGCCGGACATATCAAGCCCATCCATCATAACCACATGCTATACCACATTAAAGTCCAACCTGAGTTGGCCCTGTTTGAGACCAACTTGCCAAACGATCTCATTTCCAGTTGAGTTGCAGTTTTCTAATAGAACTAGCTAGATACCCATCAATTATAATTTATTTCAAATAAAAATGTTATAAATTTTAAACTTCGAATTTGTTATATAATACCAAGAAGAAAATCATCTGTAATTTGAAACAAACATCAATGTGCAAATAACATTATTAAAAGCTACATGCACAAGCATCCACTTGTCTGCAGAAGATCCACAAACTCAACAGGTGTAAGGGTGGCAGAGTCACCACCACCATTAGCTCCTTTTATGTAGAGACCATGTGCTATCCTTGCAGTTTACAGAAAAGGAGGTATACCATCGCAATCTTGGGCAAGTGAACCATCACAAACTATAGGGTTTGGAAAATACCACCAACAATCAAAGAAATTTGGGGAATATATCTCTTGACTGTTAAAGGGTGTGAAATGACCAATTCACCCTCACTTTTCATTTAGAAGAGAGCAAACTATGGATCAATTATATATCCACACTAAAGCATTGAGGTGGAGCATGGCTGCATCCACAATTCATTGTTGATCTCATCTGCGACAAGATAGAAAATTGCAAGAACAGGAGAAGGTTGAAGGGGCAATAGTGTCATTGATTTCCTCTCTACTAACTGGATGTTAACAGTGGTCATCCATGGAAAAGCTAAGCCATAGTCCAATTTTTTTTTTTTTGGACTTCATGATGGTATTGTGCAAATCTTCACATTTGTGATGATAACTTGCAACCTGCTACTATTATTATGATACCAACCAAATTTACTCTTTCTGAAATGTCTTGCGGAAGAAGTAATGAATTATTGTCGTGATGCTATTAATTTTTGAAAAATAGTTGCAGTTCTATGAAATTTAATCAATATAATATTGTTATTAAATAGAAGCAAACACTTTAAATGGTTGAAACCAAACGACTGTTGGGAAAAAGAATGATTACCTTCTTGACCGTCCAGCAAAGCAATGAACCAGAACATTGCCACCAGAGCTGATAGATTCATCAATGAAACTAAAGCATTCATCAAAATGCTTTGCCAAGTCAATGTCTGGGCTGTCAAGTACTGTATATTGGTAAACAAATAATGATTTAGGAGTGCTTGGGAATTTGGACAAGGGCAACAGAAAAAAGAGGGTATAATCACATCAATAGGTATTTGAAACACCATGACACAGTCAAGAAGTTTAAGTGCTCCATGCTTATTTCATTTCTCTTGACATTACAGTTTTCCAGATTGAGTGATAATCTAACATGTCTGGTAAACTTACAACACAACAGATGAAAAGTACATAATTTAGAAGTAAATGCAGCACATTTCTTAAACTTGCACACAGAGTTCAAATAGGTATGTGAACTTAAGCGATGCGCATTATTACTCCTAAATATGCATACTTCGGTTCTAACTAGGTTCTTACTGGCAATAGATGATTGGATGATTGAATGGCTCATTGCTTCACTTACATGACTTCCTCCCTCCATCCCTCCTCACCCTCTCTACTCTCTCTGCATCCTGCCACAACCCTAATTTAGTTGTTGCATCCCCAAACAACTTCCTCAAAACATAGCTGGCTTTATATTGTAGGAGAAAAAGGAAGTAAAATGAGTGTGGCAGAAGAGATGGAAAACAAGGAGTAAATAGTGCTTCAAAAGTGTGGGGACAGAAAAAAGCATATGGGAGGGCTTTCTCACAGGTGAGCTTTGCTGCTGGTGTAGCTGGAGGAGGAGAAAAGGGAAGTGTGGGGATAGAAACTAGCATGGGAGGGCTTTCTCACAGATGAGCTTTGCTGCGGGTGAGACTGGAGAAAAATGGCACATCAAAGCCACATGAGCGCCTGCTAGGCTGCCATTCCATGATCAATTGAATTTAAGCTGACCCACATATGCAGCTGTAGGAATATAAATATGCATCTCTCAAGTACATAGACCTGTTTGAACCAAACATACTTTTTTTTTTTCTTGAAAACGCAGGACTGCACTTCATTTCATTATGAAGAGAAACTGTAATGTGGTTATGGTGCAAGCAACACATTCTAAATTTATATGGTGCAAGCAACTTAATCTGATAAACCAAGCTGGCATGTGGTTACCTTCAATCTTCTTGTAGTTAAATTCAGCTGCAAAGGCTGGATTTAATGATCTGGCAACAATCAAGATATGGGTTATGTTCAAGCTCTTTAAAGCATCCTTGTTCATTGCTGCCCCAACAGATCCCAAGTATAGCCCCTACGAATATGTCAAAGATATTCTATCAAATAGATGGAAAAAGCTTTACCATAGTAATGCATTCTTCAAGCAAAAATACGGTAAAAGAAGCAATATGTTGCTACTTGATTGGCTTTTCCTTGCATTCAATTGAATTGGAGAGCTCGTATTAGCACAATCGAGTTTCCCAATTTCCAATTAATCAGTGTAGTTTCTCCATTCGCGACACGGACAATCAACGGTGCTAAAGTTAGGATAAACGGTGAATCAATCATCCTGTCCTTCATCGCGAGAATAAAAAAAAAAGAAAGGCACTCTGTTTTTTTTCTTTCCATCCAATTCCCCAGATTTGCACCAGTTAACAAGAAATCCACTCAAATAGCGCCCGAAAGAACTCAACCTCCTTGGATTATCCGGTGTCAGATCGATCAGCCGAAACCTGACCTCCGACATCCCGCGGACGCATCCATCACCGAATCGGCAGCACGAGAACAAACGGATTGATCACATCAAGGAGGAAGAAGAACATGGGCGGGGAAAGAGGAAGGAACCTGGACGATGGGGCACGGGATGTTGTCGGCCTTCCGGTAGCGTGCGGCGCAGAAGCCCTGCATCAGTGCCATGAGCACCCTGGCCTGCTGCTGCTCGTAGTCGTCGTCCTGCTCCCGCCCGTCCCTCTCCGAGCGCCCCGCCTCCGGCATCGACATCGTCGTCCCTCCCTCTTCTTCCTCGATGATTGTTGGGGGGTGGGGAGATGTGCCTGACCGAATAGGGGAAGTGGCGAGGAGAGAAGCGAGGACACCGGCTGATCACTCGCGGAGCACTGCCAAGGAATACATGGTGGGCAGTGGCCCCCGAAATATTCAACTATTTGCCACTCACACGAAAAGAATTTTTTTTCCCAAAATCCATTCTACTTTATTTTTATTTCTATTTGTCATCCGGTCTCACTACAACTCGCGCGTGTCATTATTTTTCCTTTTCTCACTGGCGTAGATTTTCAATTTCATCCAGTCCAATATGAAGGATAAGATGAAAAGACCAAAATGCCTTTCGGCTCACTTATAAGTCTCTTCCCTCCTCACTCGATCCGATCGAGTTGAGAAGAGCAAAGCATATGAAAAAAAGGGAGAAAAGGCCACCAAGATAAAGCAAGATAAAGGAAGGGAGGGAGAAAAGTAGAGAGCTATTAGTGTTGGCATTGTCCAAAGCTCGTCGCCTCACCCTCGAAACTTGAGCCTGCCGCTGCCCTGCTTTTTGCTGCCACCACGACCAAGGCATGTTGTTGTTGTTGATCTCCGGCTTTGTCGCTTGACTATGGAGTCGTGTTCCATGACGATGATGTAGACAAAACTAGCGGCATGCATATATTGCCTCTGTCTCGAAAAACTCAATTTAGGTGGAGATTTGACCCATCCTAGTACACATGTCCAGATTCATTGTATTAGAATGGGTCACATCTCCATCTAGGTTGAGTTTTTTGGGATGGAGGGACTATATGTTTGTATGATGTAGGGGAGGCGGCGTCACGCCCAAAAATTTAGCCCAAATTTTCGGACTATTTTGTGTATTAAATCCCTATCCAGGACGTGTACACAAAATGACAAATTAATACACATATCCAAATGTAAATAAAGCGTAAATACTTACAGAAGAGGCACTTATTCCTCACACCGAAAAAAAGCAGCAGCGGCGGAAAAAAGGCGATCCTAGCGGGGCTTCAGCTCCACTTCACAGGCAAAACTCAACTGGGGTCAGAGCCTTGGTCCTCTAATTTCGTCTTCAGCTCAGAAGCACTACACAAAGGGGAAAATAGCAAGGCTGAGTACAACCACCGTACTCAGCAAGCCACACCAATGATGCAGACGTGCAAAGGGATCCAAGGATGGTTCGTGGCTATTTGCATAAAGGCGGTTGCAAAACATTTATAGTTGAAAACGGTAAAACAGTTGATTAATTAAGGTAATATTAAATCTCCACTGATCAACGCTACACCACGTTGAACAGGCCTAACCATCCCACCTGAACTAACCAGTTCATTAAGCCAATTTATTAAGGGTGAGACTAATCACGGTGAATCTAGTCGACCGCCCATAACCGCAGGCATGACTATTTGAATAGTTTTACTCTGATCAGAGGTGTACAACTGTACCCACAAGACACAGCCCCACGACACGTTTCTGTGCGCCGTCATGCCACCACGGCATACCAGAAAGAGGCCGTGACAGGGCCATTCGCATAACCTCCTCTAACCAAGCGCACCACACCTCAGGTTTCGCCCCCACTCCTCAACAGGCAGCGGGCAGCCCCCTCTTGTGCCTAGGTGAATTCGGAAGCAGCAAAGGCCGTCACAGGTCCTACTCTATCACGCCACTCTTGCCTGGATGCGTTAGCTAGAGGAAAGCTACACTACAAGTCCAGCCGTTGCCTACGCTGGCTTGTGGTAACTACGATAAGTTCTTACAGGTCATCCTGCGAAATGGTCCTTAATTGCCATGGCGCGACAAGTAAAACCATGCACCCGCAGCCATAGTTATTAGAACCAGACCGGACTGGCGGTCTGACCAAAAAAACCAGAACCAGGGTGTCGGCCAGTCCGGTCCAGCTAAAAGATCGGCGAGCAAACGGACCGGTGAAAACCAATTGAACCAGCCGATTTTCTGCAGGATCGGACAAAAACCGAAGTTGGTTCGACCGGTCACGTTGAGGAGCAGAAGCTGCAGTGTTGGGAAAATATGAAAAGGTTTTCTATAGAACCGGACAAAAATTGGAGTTGGTTCAGCCGGTCACGTGGAGAAACAGAAGCTGCATTGTTGGGAAAATATGAAATGGTTTTCTGCAGAACCGGACAAAAACCAGAGTTGGTTCGACTGGTCACGTGGAGGAGCAGAAGCTGCAGCGTTGGGAAAATATGAAAAAGGAAAATATGAAATGGTTTTCTGCAGAACCGCACAAAAACCGAAGTTGGTTCAATCGGTCACGTTGAGGAGAAGAAGCTGCAGCGTTGGGAAAATATGAAAAGGTTTTCTATAGAACTGGACAAAAATTGGAGTTGGTTCAGCCGGTCACGTGGAGAAACAGAAGCTGCATTGTTGGGAAAATATGAAATGGTTTTCTGCAGAACCGGACAAAAACCAGAGTTGGTTCGACTGGTCACGTGGAGGAGCAGAAGCTGCAACGTTGGGAAAATATGAAAAAGGAAAATATGAAATGGTTTTCTGCAGAACCGGACAAAAACCGAAGTTGGTTCGACCGGTCACGTTGAGGAGAAGAAGCTGCAGTGTTGGGAAAATATGAAAAGGTTTTATGTAGAACCGGACAAAAATTAGAGTTGGTTCAGCCGGTCACGTGGAGGAGCAGAAGCTGCATTGTTGGGAAAATATGAAATGGTTTTCTACAGAACCGGACAAAAACCAGAGTTGGTTCGACTGGTCACATGGAGGAGCAGAAGCTGCAGCGTTGGGAAAATATGAAAAAGGAAAATATGAAATGGTTTTCTGCAGAATCGGACAAAAACCGAAGTTGGTTCGACCGGTCACGTTGAGGAGAAGAAGCTGCAGCGTTGGGAAAATATGAAAAGGTTTTCTGTAGAACCGGACAAAAATTAGAGTTGGTTCAGCCGGTTACGTGGAGGAGCAGAAGCTGCATTGTTGGGAAAATACGAAAAAGGAAAATATGAAATGGTTTTCAACCGGAGTTGGTTCATATTTTCCGTTGGGAAAATATGAAAAAGCTGCTAGATTAAGGGATCAAACCTACACCCTCCTCGTTCCCAAGGAGAGTTTCAACCACCAGGCTATGCCACATGTTGTGACTAGTGTTGTAACACATATATATTTGAACCGTATTAAACCGGCGGTTTGACCGGTTGAACCAATAAACCAGTGAACCGAGTGCCCTAACGGTTCAATCACAGGTCCGGTCTTAATAACTATGCCCACAGCCCACCATTCAGTTGCACTTTAGTTGGATAATTACGACCAATGAAACATGGTCGGGTGTCTAGAGCACGCAACTCGTCATGATACTAAATGTCTAATAATGTAATTATCCCATTATGTGAGCTAGTGGTAATTAAGCATGGCTAAGCGTATAGTTCTAGCTAGGTCAACATAAGTAACACAAGCTTGTCAAATTATCACCCAAGTTTGTCAAGGAATGGATATCAGTAATATGGCACAAGCGAACAGATAGGTAAAACCCTATTCCCATGTAATTAGCAAGACATGCAATTTTATTTGCAAATAATAAAACATTTGTAAATTAGGCTCAAAATGCTCAAGGGGAATGCATGACTTGCCTTGCTTCTTCAAAATAATCTTCTGAACTCTTTCCTCGCGATTGCGATCTTCCGAAACGGCGGAATCAACGCGCTGGAACACAAAATGAGGAAAAACTCTAACAAAAACCTAGTAAAAAGTACATAAAAAGTTAAAAAATGTGTAGAGCTTAATTTTAGATGAATTTTGCAAGTTGAATGGCCCAATTTGGAGTTCATATGAATTAGTTATGAATTTTAAAAGTTTTGAGCCATTTAAATGAATTTCTAGAATTTAAACCGAATTTATTGCGCAATTAATATTAGTTATGGTGAGAGCCGAGGGGAAGGGGTGGCGCCGACAAGCGGCCCCCACCCGTCAGTGATTCAAGGCGGCGGGCGCACGGTGGACCGGGTCCACGGGTGGAATAGGCACGGGCGCACCACGTGGCAGCCACGTGGTGGCCAGGGCAGCCTAGCCGGGAGAAGGTGGTGCCCACGTGGCGCCACGACAGTACCGACGCGGGGCAGCACTGGCCACGTGGACGGCCCAGATTCATCGAGGTGAATCGAGCGGCCATGGGTGAGCGGGAGAGGCGTCAGCCGACCGACCGACCGGGAGGCGGCGACCACCGGCGTGGCGGCAGGCGCGGGAGGCAGCGGAGGGAGGCGAGGAGGGAAAGAGGGGGGCAGCGGAGCTCACCGAGCGCCAGATGGCAGCGAGCAGCAGCACAGGGAGGTCCCACAGTGGATATGGCGGCGGCGCCCGTGGGACGACGGTGTAAATGACGCTCCCGTCAGTGGACGGAGGCGACTGGGTGGCGGCCAGGGAAGCGCGTGATGCGGCGAGGCCAGCGATGCGGGCGGCGCGTCGCAGCGGTGGCCGTGGTGATGGCAAACGGCGGCTGGAGGCAGTGGAGGCGGCAGTGGCTCGGGTTTGCTTTGGGGAGGTGGTTTCGGCGGCGGGTTGGGGGAAAAGAGGCAACAGCCGGGCTTGCCCTTGCGGCGGGGCAGCCGGTGGTGCTAGCGGCGTGGCGTGGCGGTGGCTAGGGCGCAGGTGGTTGCCGGGCGGGGGCGGCGGATGGCAGTGGCGGCTCGGTTTGGCGGTGGAAGCAGCGTTTCAGTGGTGGTGGGGGAAAACAGAGCGAAGGTCGGGGTGCAAGAAGCCGGCGAAGAAGCTGGCTGGAGAGCTCCGGCAAGCGGCGGCGCATGGACTCGCCGTGAAGAGAGCGGGAGGGGGCGCGAGGAGCTCGGGGAGGAGGGGAAACAGACGAGGGGAGCACGGGGAGGGATTTTATAGCTTCGGATGCGGAGATCGTGGCCGATCGGGGCGGAATCAACCGGCAACGGCCGGCAAAGTGGGGGTGCTGACGTGGAGGAGGTGGGCTCGATTCCGTCGCCGAAAATTGGGGAAAATAGGGAAGGAGGTGGAGGACGTGGGGCAGACCGCGTCCACGCCGTTTGGACTCGGGAATGGGGGCGAGTAGTGGCGGATTTGGCAGCGGAATGGGGCGGCATGGCGGCGGTTGGGACCGGCCAGAGGTAGGGGATGACCCCGACAGGTGGGCCCACCTGTTGATGGCTCGAGGAGAGGAGGGAGGAGGGAGAAAAAATAGACTTGGGAGACAGGGGCCAAGGTAGAGAGGTCGGCCCGAAAGGAAGGAGGGAAGGAAGGAGGACGGGATGAGCCACGAGGGAGGAAAAGCAGGACTTTGGGCCGGAAGAGGCCCAAAGTGAAAAGTGAAGGAGGGGATTTTTAATTGGTTTTCCGTTTAATTTAATTGATTAATTGAACTTTGTGATTTTAAAATTACTTCTTGAGCTCCGAAAATTCACGAGAAATTCCAAAGAGTACATTAGGGCACAGAGAATATTACAAAAATGTTTCCGACCATGATTTTTAAAGGAAATTTTAATTTCCTCAATAATTCACTTGATTAAATTGCTTTAACTTTTAATATAATTTCTGGAATACATTATTTAATGATTTTTAATCCCAATCGAAAATTGGGGCGTTACAGGCAGAGTGGTGGTGCAGCGTCGCCGAGAGGACGCATTAGCGTCAATTAAGTGGCTGAGGCTCATGTCGTTGTCCGTCTTTCTCTCTCTCCCTCTCCCTCTTGCTGTTTGCTTTGTTAAATGTCAGGGAGTGGAAGGGAAAACATTTTCAATGGGGCCAAACCCCAATGACATTTAGGTCTTTTTGCCACATCTTCCATATCAAATAGTGGTGAAAACAAAGAAAGTAACATCATATGGACAAGAAAAATGAAAATAGTGGCACACGGGAGAGTTTTAGTGGGGACCAGATGGTAAATGAAAATGAAATTTTGAGGAAGTGGTATATGGGCATATGAAATTTCGAGGGAGTGGCATTTGGATATATGACATTTGGAAGGATGGCAAATAGTAAATGTCCCGTGCCTCCTCCAGAGTGCTTTTTTTAAAAAAACATAAGAACTTGCGAGGAGACAATAGGGGAGACTCCATTCTAACCCCTCCTTCTACTCCTCTCCTTCTCCTCGTTCCTTTTTTCCACTTCACTTCTTGATCCAGGTTATTAGATTTGAGATCTATGAGAGCAATTTGTTGTAGAGGGGAGAGAGATGCGAACACACGCATAGGAGGAGGGGAGGAAGGGGGCGCCGTTGGAGGCTGGGGAGCTGGGGTTCGGTTTCCTCCAACCCTCCTTCCTCCAGGGTTTTTACATATGGGCAAGGGAGTGGGCTGGGCTCATGGGCCTAGACCCAAGCTGAGTTGGCTCACTTACATGGAAACTGCTCTTTTATTTATTTCTATTAACATCTTTATTTTAACAAGCAACCCAAACTAAAAACCTAAATATCTTTTAATATACAAGGTATTACAAGTGGTGACAGCCCTCGAGATCTCTATAGTTCTCCCTGTCCAGGTATGGAGTAGAGCGTGATTTGGTAGAAGCGAGCAAGCCAGTGCCTAAATTATTACGATAGGATTAAACTTAAGCTTTCTTAAGACCTTGTTCCTCACTAGCAAATCCTCTCTACCCCTTTGCCTATTTATGCCTTGTGTCCTTGGATGAACCTGGAGAAGAGTTAAGCACACGCGTTCCCTGTGGAAATTCAATACCTTGGAATACTTCAGGGTGAAATGCTACAACGGTATATTCATGTGCTTGCAGATTTTATCTGTGACCGTAAGAAATACCAACAAGCATTTCTGGCGCCGTTGCCGAGGAACGGTTGTTGTTTATCTCCGAACCTTGTTCATTATCGTATCTTTTTAATTTTCTTTCTTCTACCTCTACCCGGATACCTTTAGAGAAGCCTTCCTGTAAACACTTCTCTACCATGGAGCACAAACCTATCTATCAATTATCAGCTCCTAGGGGTGAATTTTATGAGCCACCTCCTTCATCGAAGCCAATTCTTACATCTGGCTATGAAATTCGTCCTAAAATTATAAACATGATTAGGGTGAAATCCTTCTCTGGCTTAGATCAAAAGAATCCCTACCATCATCTGCGAGAGTTTGAGGAATTGTGTTCATGCCTCATGATTCAAGACATGACACAAGAAATCATATGGTAGAAATTGATTCGGTTCTCTCTTTAAGAGGGAGCAAAGCAATGGTACACATACATCGTTGGGAATGTAAACGGTAACTAGATTATGTTGTGAGATAGGTTATGCCTCGCCTTCTTCCCTGTAACCCATATTACATCTCTTCAGGTACATATCCTCAGTTTTCGGCAGATTGAAAAAGAATCAATCAATAGCTTGGGCCAGATTTACTTTATTAGTACAATCTAGGCCTAACTTGTCTATACCCGATAATGTGTTGTTACAACATTTTCATACGGGCTTAGATAAGGAGTCTGCATTCCATCTTAACATCACTGCTGGAGAGTCGTTTTTTCATAACACCCCATCTGAAGGCACGGAAATCCTAGATCGAATCTTGGAAAATACTTCCTTTGTTGAGCAATATTCTGAACCCCTCCAAAAGGCATCTGTGTCAAGTCGTGAGGACCCATCTTTAGTCGAACCTGAGTCTGACCTTTCCACATCTGTAGATTCAATTAAAGAATCCTCTCCCAAGCCATCAACACTGGAGAGCAAAGAAATTCGAACTCCGGGATGTCCTCCTGACTTCAGGGACGATTTTCATGAAGATTATGGAAACACCCTGAATTATTTCAACAAAAAGAAGCCACATATTCCTACTCCACCTCCCGATCCAATCGAAGATGAATATCTTGGAGTAACCGTTGGGGAGTTAACCACAATCATGAGCAATGAATGGTTGAAAGAGAAGGAGTTCTCTTCCAAAGTAATTCGGGTTAATTCTTCTCCTCATACCATTCCTTGCCAAATAGGAGGGAATACTGTAGGCATTTTGTATAGTCCAACGGTGATGTAACCATGGCTACTACAGATACAACCATTGCTCACATCATGGATGAACAAGATGATATCAAGATCAAGTCCTCCAAGTGCTGGAATCCGATTCGGCCACCTGCTACACTGCTGACTTCAAACGGCCGCCAAATTTGCATACGAACTCCGTTTTGGGCCCGTGAATACTTGATGGAAAGGTCTAGGAGTCCTGTTTCCAACGGATCCAGCCTCATCACCAAACTCAGTCTCAGTTGGCCGCAATCAAAGAAACAAGGTGCTACGTCACCTGTCATGGGCCTATGGGCATGTAACTTTGTCTGGGACCTCGGCCCAAGTGGGGCCCATGTGGGGTGCGCCCCAACCAGGTGGAACATGACCCTAGGGTCCCTTTGGTCGTCCTTCCACCATTATAATTAGCTACGTACCCCTTTAGAGTTTCTTGGGTTTTGTTTAGATTAAAGTTTAGCTTTGCTACTTTGCCGTGTAATCCCGTGATCGGTTAGATCGCCGGTTTACTCGTTACGGAACCCCAACTTATCATTTGTGTTCAATTCCTATCTGCAATTCAGATTGCTTTTATCTTGTTCTTGCTTGTTTCTTCGATTTGCTTGCAGGAATAAGGTTGATCTGCACCGGCAAGATCAACAACCCACCTAGAGGTGTATCGATCGCTAAGGCGCAACACAACAACATCTCGTACGGTTGTAGTCGGGTCATCAACGTTTCTCCCAAATCGTAGTTATCATCCACTCACCGAAAGATTGAGCCAACAACAGCCTTGAGTGTCTTGAGTGGAGCTCAAGGTTCATCAGGTGGTATCAGAGCTTTCGTTGATCGGTGAGTTTTGATCTTCCCATAACCAGAAAATAGCCATACAATTTTTTTTTATCATTTACCTAGCCATATTATGCCATTGCATTGTTCTTTTTAGTTTTTGCTTTGTTGAATTTTGCGTTGCATCGTCACGTCGTGTTGCTGGTCTTAGCGTCTAGTTCATTTAGAGTTTCGAGTTTTGGTCACGTTTTGTTCCATTGTTATCGCCGCCGCCGTGTTCTTGTTGTCTTCGGGACCTACGGAAACGAATCGGCTCGCTGCCACGGTTTCATTTTTCTAGTCTTCAGAAGTTTCTGTCAGTCGGTTTTGGAGTTGTTGAGTTGTATCTAGGTTTTCTGTTGCGTGGTTGTATCCGTGATGATGCGCCTGTGATGTGCGGGTGAGAAAGATGGAAGGAGAAGATTAGATTAGATTGGATATTTGGAGAACGGTTGATTTCTTGTTTTAGCGCACAGTTTCCAAACCGTGTTTCCGGTTTCCATAGAGTCCAAGTCCCACACGTGCCCAGTCACAACTCTCTGCCCAGACTTATTAGTCGAACTCCCTCCTCCCTCTCCAAATCACGTTATCTCTCAGTTCTGAGTCGTGTCAAATAATTTGGAGAAATTCTGTTTTATGTCGGTTTTGAGATCTGTTTGGAAAAACATAACCGACATAATTTGTGAATTCTATTTTTGTATAATTTTAAATTTTGGTGTGGACTTTTACAATCGAGTCCCTGTAATTTTCATATTTATGTTTGAGTCCCTGTAATTTTGCATTGAGGTCCTTAAGCCATTTTGTTAAAAAAAATAAAAAAAGGAGAGAAAAGGCAGAATGGTGCATAAAAAAAGAAAAAAAAAGAAAAGCTGCACCAAAAAAACAGAGAAGAAAGAAAGAAAAGAGAAAAAAAAGAAAGAAAGAAAGAAAGAAGGAAAAGAAGAAAAAAATAGTTGTATCTTTGAGCTGAATTTAATATATCAGAGTGTGCTTGAGTTGTTTCTGGTGTTATCTTGTGGTATCGTTTGTGTTTAGGATCGCGTCTCTAGCACGTTCTAGCCTAGGACCAGCACGGTGCTTGACTTTGAACAATTATTCAACTTTGCATTCTCTTATTCGAGCATTTGCTATTCCTTTGCTACGTATTTAAGCTTACCCAGAGCTCCATAGAATAGATTGCAGCCGTATAGCAAGTGTTTGGCCAAGGCATCGATACATCCAACCTCTATCGGGGTGCTTGGTTGAGTCGGTGTATGTCACCATTCCGCTTGCTTTGGTAAGAACTTGTAAGAGCTTGGTTAAAAGCTTGAGTATGTGTGATATCATGAGCTGCCACTACCTAGTAGTTGATAGGAGCGTGCATATTCTTGTGTAGTGTTTCTTGTTTGCTACTAACCATGGCAGGATTGAGCAAGGGAATAAGAGATCATCAAGTTCTTCACTTTCGACGAGATATGATGACTTCTCCACGCAATGCATATAAGGTACACGATAATGATCTTGCAAGGGTAGAATCTAAATTGCCAGTTTTTGATGGTAAGTATGATTCCGCCGCTTATGTTAATTGGGAGCTAACAGTAGACAAACAATTTGATAAGTATGATTTCTCTAATGCTCAAATGATTAAAGCTGCTAGTAATAAGTGTACCAGTTCTGCTTCTTTTTGGTGGTATACTGTTGGCAATAAGCTTGAAACTTGGGATGAATGCAAAACAATGATGAGGAAAAATTTTGTGTTTTCATACTTGCTTGCAGTGTTGAGAGCAATATTTTAAAGAGCCTAAGGGAGAAACAGGTTATGCTTGTGCCTCCGATTACTGACATTTTGCAGGGAGCTCAGAACATTCACCATGAGGAGAAGAGCAATATGCTCGAGATGTCATCTCCATCACTCACGAAGGAAGAAGAGAAGACTGATGCACCTATATTATCTAAAGAGGGCATAAAAGGTAAATTAAATGGTGCTGATATTACTCAAGGTGAGTGTGCTTCTAATGAGTCACATTTGTCCACTATCCATGCTAATCTAGAGCAAATTTTGGTGGAAACTACTTCTGATTTGCCTTTGTCACAAGTTGATTTACTTGCTGTTCCTTGTGATAAAGAAGAGTTGTGTGATAATGCTTCACTTACATCCCTACCACAACTAGTGAATGAACATGCTATTTCTAGTGTTTCATTGTGTGCTGATTTTAAGCATGTTGTTCACATTGCTAACGATGTTGAGGAATGTAAATTGATAACTTCTTTAAATACTTTTGCCTATGTTTAGTTTGATGATTTTTGTGAGCTTAATAATTTGGAGGAGAAATTGTTTGCTAAGTCTGATTTGCCATACCCAACTAATGCTATTTTTCATATCTTTGGTGAATATAATGATAGAGGAATATATTTGGTGCATAGAGTTTTCATTTGTTTGGATTCAGAGAAACATGTTATTGCTAATCACACAACTTCGAGTTTCTCTAGTTTTGATTGGATGAAACAAGTTATTTTGAATGGACTATGTGACGAGCACCATATGGAAAAGCCGAGGACGGTTTTCCATGAAGAAGGGAAGGATGATGTGACCATGGCTACTACAGATACAACCATTGCTCACATCATGGATGAACAAGATGATACAAGATCAAGTCCTCCAAGTGTTGGAATCCGATTCGGCCACCTACTACACTGCTGACTTCAAACGGCCGCCAAATTTGCATACGAGCTCTGTTTTGGGCCCATGAGTACTTGATGGAAAGGTCTCGGAGTCCTCTTTCCAACGGATCTAGCCGCATCATCAAACTTCGTCTCAGTTGGCCGCAATCAAAGAAACAAGGTGCTGCGTCACCTGTCATGGGCCTATGGGCATGTAACTTCGTCTGAGACCCCGGCCCAAGTGGGGCCCTATTGATGTAAGAAGACGAGGCCTGGGAGATCTGCTTAACTCTAGTACAGGTCCAAAAACTTGCCTTTAGGTTCGTGAACATGCCAATTGATTTGATCCTGCAATCAACAAGAAATAAAGACAAGAAACCGCGGTTAAATCCATAAACGATAGTCGATCAGCTAGTTGCCGATGACATATCATTTATCTTTGAGCCGATGGCATATGTAGATTGATCGACAATCATGAATAAGTAAGAAAGAACTAAATCTACTCGATCGGCTGTAGATATTAACAATATATAATCCTTATGTCGATAGATACTTAAATCAAGTGATTGGGATAGATCGGTCGCCATGCCGAGACAGTATAAATCATTTAGATTGAAATTTATACTAACAACAAGACTATATGTGTTCTTAGCATAGCCGACCAGATAGATATAGTATGTATCGGCTAATACTCCGATACCACTCTATATTAAGATATCAAAGCATGTAGAATATACCAAACAAAAGCCTAATATACTTAAATGCAGCAAGATCTTAACATAAAGGGCAGATTTAACATGTCAATCGAGCATATAAGATAAAAGTGGTTAAATCAGGTAAGATCGGCTGAAACCCCGATGTTACCCTAATCGGCAACCAAAGGCAGGCTAAAGATTGAGATTCTAATCACGACTTATAAGATCAAACTCAACTGATGCAGCTATAAGTATGAAAAGAAGGACAATATCTAGACAATAAAGCCGTTGGATGTTTCATAGAGTGGTAGATATCTTATATAATCTAAGTCAACGTCAGTATTTAACTTGATCGGCTGCCTTCTGGCAATAGACGTTAGCCGATTGAACGTTAGATAGCGATATTGCCAGAGATTATATAAGATATATGATAACTCGACGAATTACATAAACAAGATTAGAGTATCATAAAGATGGAAGCACTAATCCCGAGGACGCAAACCGCCATAACAAGTTTTACCTCTAGTTGAAGATCGAAACCGATGCAGCTCAACCCGAAAGCAAGAACTCGTCGAAACAAAACGAAAGTAAAAGGGTGGCGATGCGCCGAGATTGTATTGAACGTGTGTGTTAGTTTAATTACATGAGGCTCGGGGTCTATTTACACGCGAGATTACAAAATATGTCCATATCAGCACGACTCTTATCTCTAACAAACTCTAAGATACCATAAGTCTTTGCAGCAGACTTTTGCCCAAACATATCTATAAGGAAATTACATGAAATATCCTAATTAATAGATACAATTGCCTTCTCAGAACTCTATCCATGCATAGCAATCCTCATGAAGCACATTAACTCAACCCGACAACGTATGCCGTGTCATATTGTCGGATTCAGCTCAATCGGCTAACCTTGTCTAACTCGGACTCTGCCGATCCTGATCGCAGCTGATTCGGACTTTAACCGATCCTTTCTCTATTTCCGAAACGATTTCCATCTTGGATTCTACTCCACTCCTATCTTCATCTCCGATACTCAGATTACCAAATTTGGTTGTTAACAGGCCCATGTGAGGTGCGCCCCAACCATGTGGATCATGACCCTAGGGTCCCTTTGGTCGTCCTCCCACCATTATAATTAGCTAGGTAGCCCTTTAGAGTTTCTTGGGTTTTGTTTATATTAAAGTTTAGCTTTGCTACTTTGCCGTGTAATCCCGTGATCGGCTAGATCGCCGGTTTACTTGTTACGAAACCCCAACTTATCATTTGTGTTCAATTCCTATCTGCAATTCAGATTGCTTTTATCTTGTTCTTGCTTGTTTCTTCGATTTGCTTGCAGGAATAAGGTTGATCTACACCGGCAAGATCAACAACCCACGGAGAGGTGTATCGATCGCTAAGACGCAACACAACAACGTCTCGTACGGTTGTAGTCGGGTCATCAACATTTCTCCCAAATCGTAGTTATCATCAACTCACCGACAGATCGGGCCAACAACAGCCTCGAGTGTCTCGAGTGGAGCTCAGGGTTCATCAAACGGCCAGTGCTAATCTGATCTCTAAATCTCTCGCTTTCTCCTATTTGGGCAATGGACTGATAATACTGACCTACAAATTCTTCAAACATCATGTTGGGCAGTTGATTGAAGGATTTGCGATTATAAAAGATGTTCTTGTTCATCACAATAACAAAGAGGTTGTCATGGATTTCCACGCTTTTGAAATCCAAGACATTGACGTCCTAATCAGGCATCCAATTAAGAAACTTCTCATCGACACCACGTAATTAGGAAGCCTCGAATTCTCATTAGGAGGGGATGAGTTTTCTGTCTCATTCTCATGGTCAAGATATGCCTTGACCGATGCCCTTCCTGAAGATGAATTTGCGGAGGAAGTGACGGTTGTTCTTCCATTTGAGCCCCCTGAATCTCTTCTGGAATATGATGTCCCCGATTTCATTCAAGAGGAAGAATCGGGCGAAACCTTTGAATTGTCGTCCTTAGAACCACCACCGCCACGGCCTATGATCGAAATAAAACATCTTCCTCAGGGCCTTCGCTATGCTTTTCTACATGGCAACAAGGAAGCTCCTGTCATCATAAGTGACAAGCTTTCTGAGGATGAAACCATTCGTCTTGTAACTGTGTTAGAGAAACATCACTCTATCATGAGCTGCTCTCTTCAAGATCTCAAGGGCATTAGTCCCGCTCTCTGCACCCATTGCATACCTATTGAGCTTGAGAGCTCACTGTCAAGGGAACCCCAAAGACGGCTAAACAATGCGATGAGAGAAGTTATCAAGAAAGAGGTCTTGAAACTCTTGCGTGCCTGGATTATTTATCCCATACAATGTAGTGAGTGGGTTAGTCCAGTCCAGATTATTGAGCCAGATTACTATAAGTTAGATTATAATAAGCCGACATAGAATAAGTTGTTAGCTGTTTGTTTCTCTAGATTATTAGCTGTTTGTTAGCTGTTAGCCGACCTTAGTCATGTAAACACGGTGCTTAGATTATTGAATATCATCAAGTTTGCTTTCCAAAACCAGATGAGTTTTAACAAAATGATAGAGACTCAGCTGGCGCAGCTAGCTGCTCTAGTTCCTGCTAAGGAAGCGGGACGGATTCTAGGGCAACCCAAACCGTCCTTAGAAAATGTTAAGGCGATCACCACGAGGGGAGGAAAATCCACTCGGGATGTCACGCCCGGAAAAATACCTTTTCCCGAACGCTAGTGTATTAATCCCCGTCCTAGAAAAGCCGGGGTACACCACACAAACATGATACAAAAGACGCATCTTTATTATATCGATAATATTTACATTATTACAAAGGCACTTCAGGCCTGACAATCAAAAATAAACAGCAGCGGACTAGCGGGCCTACGGCTCCATCTTCACAGGCGCTGAACTGGGGTATAAGCCAGGACTGCACCTAGGACTTCTTCTCCAAAGCTTCTCTTACTGAAGGGGGAAAGATTGAGCAAGAATGAGTACAACCACAGTACTCAGCAAGTCACACTGGGAGATGCATGATTAATGCGAGGGGATACAAGGGGATAATAATATAGGTTAGGTTTTGCAGTAAACAGCATTTAAAAGTCACTTAGTTGCCCAAAGCTATTTTGTAAACACGATCCAAGAGCTACACAATATTATTAATCAAGGTCGTGAACCCACACGAACCTGCCTTAACCCAAGGCCTACGATGATTCAGACCGAACTGGCAACCTGACCTGGATCCCAACTCGTCCCAAGCCAAACCCAGGCCAACCATTCCATATTTTTGTTGTTACGCAAGTTTTAAGAAGTAAACCACTAACTTTAGTACATTGCTAGGCTTGTCCATACCCGAGGGTGTGGCTATTCGAATAGATTATACTCTTATCAGAGGTGTACATCTTTACCCACAAGACACGTCTTTACTCTGCATTCCATTGCAAGTGGAATCCATCATAAAAAACGTGACATAACTGTTGATGGTCGTTATCGATCAGTTTCGACCGTCAATATTACTAAAATAGAGGGGAACTAGTGATGCTTGCAATGCATATATATGTTAGAATAATAAATTTCCACTAGTATTAGGTATACTAACCTTTTGCAGAGAATGACAATAAAGTGGAGGAGAATCGACATCAACACAGACGACAAATCAATCGGACGATGTCGAGAACCAGACTTATGTATGAATGGGCCAAGAACTCAGAATTGATACAAAGAATTGGGCCAAAATTCACAAGTCAGTGAATAGAAGCAACAGAGGAGGCCGCTAGCCGAAATTGGGCTGGATTGGGCCGGCCCCAGGTTCGGCCGAACCAGGGAGTTCAGCCGAACCCTCCTCAGCGCCATCCGATCCAGGGCTTCGCCTGGACGGTATGGATTAGCCCCCAATGACGGTTAAAGGGTATTTCCGACCATTCCAACCGTCACAACCATCATTGTGAGGCTATATAAGGAGTTGCCATTCTCACTTCACTCACAGACCTCAAGCAATAGCTTTCTCATTTCTGTCAAGTTTAGTTTAGTAGTATCTAGCTGGTGGAATAGGAATAGAGTAGAAATCAAGAGTCTGGAAGTCTTCGGAAGAGTTCAGGTATGGCTCTAGTAGCCAAATAAATATATAGAACAACGGAAGCTTGTCTACCCAATCCAGAAGCACACCGACTAGGGGTTTACCCCATTAAGTTTAAGTCCTAGAAGAAGCAGACGGTACCCGCATCACTCAAAGACTAAATCTAAAACCTGCAAGCAAAAGGTTAATTCAAGAGCAAGAGTCAGTACATTATTAGAAATAATGTACTGGCAAGCACCAAGACAAGCCTAACACCCTACTTGCAAGGCATATAATTAAGAAAGGCATAATATGGTTCTTTTTAGCATAAAGCAAGTTTTGTTTGCATAAAACATTTCTAAGTCAGATTTGCTTTCAAATAAATTTCAGCAAGCTAGTACTTAGCATATGGGCATCAAAGTAGGCATTAATCATGTATAACTATTCACCTTATTGCCATCCATGGCAGCAAGGAGATCATTCTCAAATCTCAACATAATTTGAAGGTAAATTTCAGCATTTAGAAGAATAAACACAAGACTATACTCAATACATATCCACATGCCGCTCGTAACCGCAAGCACGGCTAATCGATTAATTTTTAGACTCTGCAGAGTTTGTACAGATTTACCCACATGATGTGAATCGCTCTAGTTTATCCGGTACCCGTCGGTACCACCACACTCTACACATTGAGTGCGTCTAGAGGTCACAACGAGGCTTTTACATTAAGTCTTGTCCAATTCTTGCATGAGCAAGATGAGTGTTGTTCCACACTAAGTCTAGAATCTTAATGTCATTATATTGGGGGGGTCTTTACCAATATAACGCCATAGGCAAGCCGGTACAGTCGCTTCCTATGTGGCACTCAACGTTGTACGTGAGGCGGAACATTGCAGTCGTCCCCTCACGCGGAACAATACAGTTGTTCCCTACCAAACCATAAATAAAAGTGAGGCGGAACGTTACAGTTGTCCCCTCATAAACATCATGCACATAAAAAGCGGATCAGTACAGTCGTCCCCTTTGCAATTCACATAAACACAAATAGCCCTAAAGTTCACTCGTAGGCACTATCACTACTACAACGGCCTCCCGAATGCAAGGTTAGACAAGCACTTAACTTAATAGGCCAAGGTCACCCCATAATAACACATGTGGATGTACAGTAAATATAATGAACAAACATTGAGTGAAGTCCTTAGGTCGGTTTGGGCGCACTCTCCCCCTATCGGTACACAACTAATCACCATATGTGTACCACTTGAGGCCCAAACCTAAACTCCATGTTTTCCATCATTTTATTTATCAAAATCACAAGTATTAAAGTTCTGTTCAGATTATTTCAAAATCAATTTTCATATTTGTAATGAACCCATAATGATAAAGAAGATCATTCTAAGCATGGCTAAGCATTATAGTAACCTAATGACTCCAAAACTCATATATAAAGTGGTATAGTCATATTGTTCCTAAGGTTAGGAATGTAGGATATGGATATATGTGGGGTTAGGGTGATAATGCAAGTAATAGAAGTTTGTTTAACAAGTTTAACAAAATTTTAATTTATTAGTGTACAATCGACATGCAAGATTTGCAAACATTTTCAATAACCTCCAAAACATAGGTTCAAAGTGATCAAAGAGAGGGAGGTGGGACTTGCCTTGCAACTGGAAAATATCAGCACCTAAATCACTTCTTCACCGTTTAAACATTCATCTATATAAAGTACACGTTATGCAATTAAACACCGAAATATGCGAAAAAAATCCAAAATGCTCTAAAATGCATGATTTGTGCACAGAGGATAGGCACTGGTTTAAGATGAATTTTAGGTGAAAGAATTTCTATTTTATCTCTTTTTATTTGGGAGTTATGAATTTTAGAAGTTTGCTCGGTATAAGATAGTATCACCTAGGGAGTGTTAAAAAATATTTTTATAAAGTGATGTTTATTAAGTTTGACTTCACAGAGGTGTAGAGGAGTGTTTTCTAAGACTAACACATTTGGTTTCATAATTTTTGGAGTTAATATGAATTCTTTATGTATTTTACAAGTTATAACGTGTTCTAGGCATATAGTCTCTATGAATATATGGCTTTAGAAGTTTTATGTCCAAAACATGTTCTATTTACTAGAGATGCATAAAAATGAATAATTTAGCTAACCAATTTAATCTTAGTTCAAAATTTTAGAGTTTATATTACTCTACTACATATTTTATAAGCTAGAGAGTGTTCTATGTTAGTGACTTAACCTAGAAATTGATATACGAGCATAGTTGCCAAGTTCTAGTGGTTAGGGACGGAACTTATGTTTTCTCTGGTCCAACAAGTTTTGTTTTGGTTTATTCATAGCTAGAGTGCATTTTAAATACCTCTACACATATATTTTGCTTAACCATTACTAGGTGATTAACTTCTAGGTTATCTATTTAAATATTAGAGCTATAATCTGTACAAAATGTGCCATATTTTATTTTACTATATTGAATTCCACTATTTGCTGGTTCTATAGTAACTTGGTTCACTCCATTTGGACTAAAGATGAATTTTCTACAAATTTTACAAATTAAGGTATGCTCTATGTTGCTTATTCCTTACACAAATGTTTAGGGGTTTTTATTATACTGTAAGTATGTCTTTTTATTTTACTAGTGAACGTGCTTGCACGTTCCCTCACGTATAAATACGAGTTTATTATGTTTTCCCACTATGCATATTAAACAGACCACATATCTCTCTGTTTACAGTTTGTCATATAAACGGAAAACAACCAATGATACCAAATATACAATTTGTCATAGTTTGATAAATGTTTGGCATAATATGAAGTGTATAATTGCCACATATACATACATACATACATACATACATACATACATATTATATATATATATATACACACACAGAGAGAGAGAGAGAGAGAGAGAGAGAGAGTCCTTTATGTAAGTTATAGCTTCCTTGGTCACCTGGTTATGATGTGCATATATGCCTGGGAAGAAAACCCTGAAAAACACCTAATAGAATGGGAGAAAGCAAAAAGAATTACTTGCAGAAACTATTGGCAATCCCTATCACTATAATAAAAAAGCATTATATACTTTCTATAATGATGCATTTAGCATAATTAGTTACTACTCTTTTCTAGGTAGCACACAAATTAAACTGAGGGGCAATTTTGGTGCACCAAACCTGTCAGATGAGTCATTTTTCATAATCTATACCACAAGATTTCAACATTATCTTGCTACATTCGTTTTTAATTTTGGTGCTAAATCTACGTCTATGCTAAAGAAACATAAAAAAAAACTGACTTAAAGGAAACCAACCTACACTAAGGAGCCATGCAATGTTGTGTAATAAAAAATATAATATGAATATTTGTTGTATATTTTTTTCTCGAAAGATAGTGCTCTATAGCTCTACCTGCGCTAAAAGACTCCATTTTTTTTTCTGAACCTTTATGTTCAAGGCAAGTTATTATAGTTTCGGCATAGTTTCAGCAGCATCGTCTTGGATAGGAAATTGTGTTGCATGTTATGGAATAATTCAGGATAAAAATAGGATGGGATCTACATATTTTATAAATAGATTCTCACTATTTATCATGGGATTAGATGGAATCATACAAATTTTTAATTCAGATGGCAGAGTTCTCGGTTGTCAACGTAAGCAAAATATTATTCTTCCCTCACAATAATATCTCCAGAAGCTTCTGAAGCCTGAAAAAGATATATTGGTTTACATAAACAACCACTGAGAAATGGAAATGCTTTGCAGAGCTCGTACCAAGAAAAATAAAATTAATAGTTGCCATTAGTAACTTAAGAAACAAGAGCTTTATTTGATAAAAGGCAGATACATTCAGCACCAGCAATCTATAAAAGCCAAGATCTGTAGCAGCATTTAGTAATGCTGAAAATTTTACATATACACAAATTGTGGTTCCATGTTGTTTCTATAAAAAGTATTCAGATCAGCTTAAACATATATGCCTATTGAGCTGCAGTTAACAACAGAATTCAAAATTATTTTAAGTAGCAAGGTAATTGATATGGAGGATTATAGGACACTACGAGGAAATTAACAAAGTACGTCGCAGGAAGAAGTTTTGTACATTGAGCATATTTGTATCTCAAGAAGCTTGCTAATAAGAAAAATTCAAGGGAACTGAATGGTGTTCCTAACCTGGAAACTCAATCATGCGTCAAAATGATAGGAAAACAATGCAGGTCCAAACTGAATGAAACTTTATATATAAATTGATCTATTTAGGCAGGGGCAATACTACTTCCAACACTCTTACTACTCTAGTGTATCTAGAAAGGTGGTGGTTTATACAGAGATAACACTTCAATGATAGCTCAATTGACCCCAATGTCACGACGTTGATGGAAGATCGACGGCAGGGCTACTGATGGGCAAAGAGCACATATCGATGTGGGGAGGGGGGGAGGGGGTAGGAGGAGGGGATCTGTACCTTTTGGAGATGGCGTCCGAGGGTGCGTAGGGGGGTGGCGGACTGGATGGCGCGACCAGCAATGGGGGCAGCAGACTGGACGACGGTGGAGGAGGGCTCCGCAACAAACAGACACTGAGGTTCATTCCTTGCAAACTACAGACTTGACCCCAAACACCTGATAGTAACCAATCAAGTGGAACAGCTGCACCATCCACTTTTGAAACTCAAATTAGGTACCTCTTGCAATATGCATGAGCTCAAGGACCAAATCCCCAACATCGCTGCAACTCCTTTTTATGTCAGGATTAGCAGAAGCTCATTTTCAGCATATTTATGCCTTTTTTTTTTTTGAAGAGAATAGGCTTCATTGCTATACAAACAAAACAATTGATTTCGAATAGTTGGATGTCAAAATTTGAGGCCTGATTTTAGTCTAACATGTATGACAAGTGCAATAACAACATAAACAAATAATCTTTTAGAAAGATGTCGTCTGATGTAAACAAAGGATGTCGTCAGTTTATTTCAGTTTCAATGCAAAATGATCGTGAAAAACAACATGTATTATTTCTATTTCCTTCACAGAACAAAAATATAAAAATTACTAAGCTTCATTTCCACATCTATCCAAAATAAAAGAAAAAAAAATAGTTATATTAGATAACACAAACTGTAGCTGTAGAGCATCAGTCAGACAAACAACATTGATATAAGTAATTAAGTAGCCACGCTTCCAATCAAAAGTAGACCACTTGACAAACCTTTCACCAATTTTTGGCCTAGAAATTGACAAAGGGATGCCGACACGCACCATGTGGGGCTTAGGACGCTATAATCAGGAGTTCGTCTCGATCAAAGGCAAAACTCACAAAGTGTATTCACAGCATTTGATGCTACATCATATCAATTTGGGGATCAAATCTACTGGAAAGCCACATGGAGCACCGCCCAAACGGAATTGCGTCATGGTGGTTAGTTGCTCGCAGGACTTGTAGTCGTACCTTAGCTAGTTGGTTGTGGTTGTGCATGGGCGCAGTCGCAGCTGTGGTTCATCCTCGTTGCCACCCAATCGACCGCCAGAGCCGCATCCACGTCTTCCGTCATGCCATATCTACCCATGTAATACCCCACATGGATTAGAACTGATTTTATAATACTTGAGTACTGATAGATCCATATGTGAAAAGAAGCTCATAACAAAGGCAAGAGGGAGCAGCAGTACATTAAGATCCCATTTTATATGTCGATTAAATCAAATTGAATAATCAAAGTCATCATATTTTCCTAAAGTTATCATATTTCCCTTAGATTTCCTTTAGAAGACTCACCAAGATGGTTTGTTGGCTCATCAAGCAAAAGGATGGTTGGATTCATAAACAAAGCTCTTGCCAAAGCAATCCTCACACGCACCAGAAAAATCCAGAGTTTTCTTTGCCTGCATTTGTTTATTAAAGCCCAAACCAATCAATATGTCACAGATATAGCAATAGGAAGCGTTTGAAGAGCTGGTCACCTGAGCAGACGAAAACAAAGGAAAGGGCCTGTTCACTTTGATGCCAAAAAAAACCTTACCAAATTTTGTCAATGCCAAAATTTTGGCATAGTTACCAAAATTTGCCAAAATTTACCAAAATTTTGGTAGAATTTCTTATATAGTTACTAAAATTTGACAGCAAACTAAATGTAGCTACTTTTTTTTGTAAACTTTACCAAAAATTGGTAAGGTTGAAAATGACATTAAAGTTAACAGGCCTAAAAACAAACAAACTCCGAATTCACGGTGTGGTGATCCAACGGGCGGACACAAAGGACCCCAACCATGACGAGGTGCGATGGTCCGAGGAGGAGGTCGGTGATGGTAAAGATGTCAGCGGCGGGCGACGCTGTCGGTCAGCAAGGGCTGTGCCTCAATCGAGCCAGCGTCGGTGAAGATGGCGTCGACGGCACGACGACTGATAGAGAGGGGCGGAGGAGATCGATGCGACGGTGCTCGCTCCAACGACAGCTGCGCGTGGCGACGGGGACCCGGCGACGGTTGGCGCTGCGAGATTGGTGACGGCCGGGCGGAGATCGATGGGGCGGTGGCGCGGCGACTGATGGGGAGGGGAGGGGCAACGATACCCTCGCTCTCGGCGCCGATGAGGCGGCGATGAATCTGGCGTTGCGGCGGCGCGATGGAGCGGGAGGGGATGGAGGAGCGGCGGAGCGTCGATGTGCGACGGTTCGGGAAGGAATGAGGAGGCGGCGGCGTGGGGATTGCAGAGGTTAGATCGTGTTCCCGTTCTTTTTTTTTTGTATATGAGTAGTTTCCTTTTTTTCGTGCGCGAGATATGGTGCGGTTTCTTTGGGCCAGATGACAGGTGGGTCCCACGCGAAGGATTGCAGAATTGTGGATGAACTCGTACTTTTTATATTAGTATAGATAACATTGAAGTGCATCACTTTATGATGCTATAGAACTTGTGTTTACTCAAAAAAGGTCTAAGATGAATTTTATATAAACTTCTAAAGTTCAGCTAATCTAAAACTAGTCATTTTAAAGGTAATAGTTTTAGAGGCATTTGATGTAAAGTGTGTATATGTTTTATTTCACTTTGTTTTTAGAGAACATGTTGGTGGATCTGTAGAAACTAAGTTTGCTCTAAAATGAGTTGAAATGTATTTTGTATGCATTTTATAAATTTGTATATACTTTATATATGATTTATCTTAGATGAATTTTAGAGGCTAAATTTGTACTGTGAGTGCAAGTTTTTATTTCATAACTTTAAAGTTCATAATCTAGTGAGTTCAAAGAAATTTGAATCATCTCAAAATAAGCTTTATTTGATTTTATATGGATTTTACAAGTTCCTCTCTTGTATAGTCTCAGATTTTATCTCCAGGGGGTCCACTGTCAGTGATTTGCGAATATGCAGAAAGACCCTTACAGTTTTTAAGAATCAATCCGCAGTCCTAGGCCCATATATATGTCATTGAGTGGAAAGATTGTACAATAAACCTTATAGTTGTTTAAATTCTCAAAATGAGGTCCTCGTCTTCTACAGAGGCAGAGCAGCCATGGCTGAGCTCGATCTCAGGTTCACCGGAGGCGATTGGTGGCTCGTTTGGGGTTGGGGTACAAATATAAAATAAAGAGAACTCTCTCACGATTCCATTCCTCTACTTTTCTCGATTAGTGGACATCGGAGTAGCGCCAGCGGCGGGTCCGAGCGAAAGATGGTTTCGGGTGGTGGTGCATGTGACTTTAGGGGTTGGATCTAGATGAATAAAGTGCATGCATGCGACACTAAAGCCTCAAGAATGCTCGCCATGAGTCTAGCGAAGGTTGCCGTGGTCTTGGCGGCAGCGGTGGCTTGCAGAATGGCTTGGCGACGGCAAGAACCTCCCGGGTGAACGGCGACGGCTCAATCGGCACCAAGAACTATCGTGCAAATGTGTCCATGAGGTTAGTGAGGCCAGAGAGATGGTGTGTGCGCGAGTAATCGAGCAATGGCTCACCGGAGGAGGCGGAAACGACAATGGCGACGGCAACCGGAGGTGAAGAAGACGGTGGCCGATCTCCACACTCGTAGCACCATTATTCGTGGTTCTTGAGGGGAAATGGAGAGGAGTACGAGGCGAAGACGATGGCGCGATGGCATGGCCCGGCTTGGTCCAGATCGGTGGCGACGGCGACGATGCCACCACAGCGACGTTTGGAGCGCGCTCTGGAGCTCTTGAGGGCACGTCGGCGTTCCCGTCGATCCGCTGCACGAGAGAGGATGAAATCAAAAGGAGAAGTTTTCCGTATGGTGAGGTGAGTATGGAACGTGGAAGAGATAGGGTTGGCGAAGACTCGTAGGCGAGGACGAGCGTCGTCTTCATCACAGCCGGCGGTGAGATCGAAGGCGAGGAAAGCAGCTAGAGCTTGTTCTCTCGGTTTGGTCGGCACTGGAGTGAGGAGTGAGGATGGGCGATGTGGCTGGGAAGAGAAGGAGGCTCGGCTCGGCGTTGCCACGTCTCGGCCACGCGTCGCGCACGCCCAGAGCCGATCACTCTCTCTCGTTCTTTCTGGGTCTTTAGATTGGTGGAAAAGTTATGCACAGAGTTGGAGCTAGCTTGTGACACCGTCAGGTGGGCCCAGGTCGGAGCAAATTAGGTGAGGATGAGAAGTTTGGGTCCAGAAGCAGGTGGGCACAGCCGACACAGGTCTCAGGCAAATTCCAGGAATTTTTCTTGATTTTATTTCTTCTCCCTTCTTTGTTAATTTATAGATTAATTTTTATTGCATATGAGTTTCCAATAAAATCACATGGATTTTATTGGAGGCAGATGAATGTACCTAGTTTCCATTTTATTTGGTTGTACTAAAAAATTATGGATAGATTGTTCAAAAAATTAGGAGAAGATGGACTCATTGGAAACTAGTTTGAATTTTTAAGAGGCTTAGAAGAGAAGATAAATTCTGTAAAAATTATATTTATTCATGATAATTAACCTAATATTTGAATAAATTATTTCCCCTATACACTTCCATGCAGTTTAATGCACATTTATTGAGGGTAGGTTTTTAGCCGATTAAGGATTATAATTAACCTACTGTTTGACTGGTTTGACCGATTTATTTTAGGTATCAAATTTAGTTATTAAATTATACCAAAATTACAGTGAGTTGCATGTATTAAGTAGGGACTACATGAATTTTTCCATAATTTTATCTTGCACGAATTATTTTAGATAATTAGCAAGGTCTTTTCTTTATATGGACATTTCCAAATCTTAGATGCATCTAAATAGTTGTAAGAAATTTATTTAGACTACTCTTGATCTATAGTGATACTATTTAACCTCATTTTCATGTCTTTATAATTATTGCTCAAGTGTGGTTGTAGGTTTGCTTAGTGAAACTTTATCTTTTATTTATGCTCATGAGTCCTAGTATGCAATGCCAACCAAAAATCTAAATGCACAAGAAAGACTCAAGTCAAAACATGTTTTATGCAAGTATCCATGCTTTCACTTGAGTTGCATCTAGTCCTAGGTTGAAGATGAAAAAGTTTTAATTTATTCTAAAATTTTATTCACGCAAGAGTTAGATCAACTTCACCTAGATTTAAAATGGAAATTTTTGGTTCACAAAATTGAAGAACTTTCCTTTCAACTAGTTTTGATGGAAATTTCTTAATCCTAGAATTCGGGTGTGTTACAATTACTTAAGCCAACCGGCCGGGAGAGGGGACTGCACCCCATTTCAACACATTTTCATTCCCTCTCCAAAATTTGCTCTCAAGCTCATTCAAGCTTTGATAGTTTCCCTCAAATTCAAATCACTTAGTTGCATTTATACAAGTTGCTTTGGTGAAACTAACCGGCGGGTGAAACTCTTGTCATTCCTAACCCCCGCCGAGTTAGTCCGTTCTTGCTTCATTGTACAGAATGAGGAGGCGACTGTCTCGTCTGTTCAAGGGATCCGGCTCTTCATCAAGTCATCATGACGAGTCTATTACTCGTTCATCAGCTGATGTTTCGATGGAGGATGCCGAAGTTCCGCGACGACTCCTGAACGACACCGACCTCGACCTTGTCAGTGATCGGGAGAGACAAGTCTACCACATGCTGAGCGACCGGGAGTATGCTGACACGCACCGGAGCTGCTGAAAAAGATAGGTATGGATGTTGAATTTCGTTCTATTTGGAAAGCGGTTGGTTGGCAGAGATTTGCTGTGGTAGATGAGCCTGGTTCTCATTTGCTTACTTTGCAATTTCTGTGCACTTTGAAAGAAATAGAATATGGTATTTCGTTTCACTTTTTCCATAAGGAGTTCACACTTACATGGAAAGGCTTAAGTACACTTCTTGGTTTTCACGATTCCTGTAAAATCGATCTCCAGAAAGGAATTTCTGGGTTCGAGACAAATAGGTTTTGGGAAGATATTTCTGGTGCTCCAATTTGCAAGAAACCTAGAACAAATGATATCCATAATCCTACAATTAGACTCATGCACAAATTGATTGCTATGACTTTGTTTCCTAGAGGTGATATGAGACCCATTAGGGGAGATGAATTGATTATCATCATGGTTAGAAAGATCAAAATTGTTCCTGTGAAATGTATGATAAGACAATGGTTAGAAAGTATAAAGTTCTCTGCTCCTGTTAAGTGCACTTCTCTGATTACTCGGATAGCAAAAGGGCTAGGTGTCGTTAGCGAACAAATTGTTTTTATCTCAGCTGCTCATCCGCGTATTGATGAGGCTTATCTAGTGCAAGGGCATTTTCTGAAACATGGAGTAGATGGATCTTTGGTATACTTTTTCCCTGGTTGTACAAATGAAATCCCATTGCCAAATGCGGGGTATCATTTGTACAACTGCCATGAACTAACCATTCCCCTGTAGACCATAGAAGAACCTTGTGCAGGTGGAACATACAGGGAGACGCGCAACGTGACAATGATGAAACGAGAAAGTTCATCATCCTCGACACCCGTGCAGATGTATGAGGCAGGTTGGGCACTAACCAGGGATGCACCCGGATGGACCCAAGCTCCACGCCATAGCATCGGAGTCTCAACCTGGGCAAGTGCCAGTGAGGACCGGTGGCATGCGCCTCATGACATCCAATGGGGGGACAATCAACCTCCCAGATCAAGTGTTGTGCCTCCATCTCCAAGTGAATGGCGCTCGAGTTCCTCTTGTTGGGACTTAGGTGAAATCACTAGGAGAATGGACACCCTTGATATGCAGACAGGGGAGATCCAGTACAACCTCACGGAACACATAGCTCAAACGCAAGAATGGCAACAATCTGCTGATGCTCAGTTTGCCAACATCAACAACATGATGCAGCAACAACACGATGACCTTCAGGCGTACTTTCGTTTTCAGGGGTTCAATCCGCATCAAGGACCCTGAGCGAAAGCCAAGCTTGGGGGGAGATATCTCTCCCCCCACTGAGGTAACTTGTATCACATTGCATATTTCCCTTTCCAATTGCATATTTCCTTTTCCAAATTGCATATTTGCTTTCTAATTGCATCTTACAAAACTTGAAAACAACATAAAAATTTGCAAAATAGAAAAATACAAAAAAGATAGGATAGGATTGAGTCATGCTAGGTAAGACAAGCTAGTTCTCTTTGTTGAAATGATGAATAGTTGCTCTGTTTTATATCTCTGATATATGGGTTCTTGGTAAGTGCTCTCTCAAAGGTTAAATATAAGTAGCCAACAATTATCCGGGAACCTGAGGTAAATGGGCTGCACTTGCTGATCTAAATCTAAGTTGTTGCGAGATATGAGATAGTAATATGAGTTGCTATGATCCTGATACTAGTTTGACTTGAATTCCGGATGTTTTGTTTTTCAAAATGATAAAATTGAAAGTTCCTCATTTGATATAAATTCCTACCAGAGCCAAAAATATGCTATCATGATTAAACCATATACATTTTGGTTACTTGTCATTCTATTGAACTTTGTCAAACTCTTGTGACTTGTGTAGATACTTCTCATGCTCTATGATCAAGATCATACACCCACATATATGCACATGCTAAACTCCTACACTGGGAGCTAAGCAATATTCCATTCCATTTCCATATTACCACCAAAATAAATTCTCCATGCTTTCATGTGCTTTCTTCCCCTAAAGAGAAAAGTCCTTTTGAAAAAAAACAGAGAAAGAAAAGGAGGGAAAGGCATGATCATGAAAAAAAATAAAAAAAATAAAGTTATGCTCCATCAAGCATGAGCATGATGTTAAAAAAAATATGTAGCTATGCCCTCTCCTAATCAATAAAAGAAGGATTTTGGGAGAAGAAAGTAAGCACAAAGGAGAAGCATTTTTCTTTTATCTTTCCTCATATACCATTTCCACCATATACCACACACACATTTTGCACGATCTTGATCTTGAGTATGTTTAATTATCTGCTTTAGTCTAAGTTTTTGACTTAGTAATAAATGTGAATGCAAGTATGCCATGTTTGATCCCTACCGAGCTCCACATACCAAACCTTAGAGTGGGAATCAAAAAGGCAACATTTGGTGAGGAATTCATATTGATACACTTAGAGGGACTGAGCGAATCATTTGAGGAACTTGGCTTTCTTTAGCAAAATCATTTGAAAACTTCCGGAATGAGAGTTAAATAAAGATTGGGTGATTGGTACTCTAAATTGCTGTTCTGTCTTTCAACCACCCAAGACAAGGAGAAGCAGTGTCTCGTGGGAATCAGGGGTAAGGGTAAGCCACCGTGCCAAAGATTATTTAATCTGAGAGAGAGTACATATACCTTGCACCTGTATCTTTGAGATATGCATCATAGTAGCAACTCATGATCAACAACCAAGTCTTTGTTTCCTTTTGTCCTTCACTCGGGACGAGCAAAGGTTCAAGCTTGGGGGGTTTTGTTGACGGTCGTTATCGATCAGTTTCAACCGTCAATATTACTAAAATAGAGGAGATTTAGTGATGCTTGCAATGCATATATCTGTTAGAATAATAAACTTCCACTAGTATTAGGTATATTAACCTTTTGCAGAGAACTAGTGATGCATATATCTCCAATAATAAACTAGTGATGCTTGCAATGCATATATCGGACGATGTCGAGAACCAGACTTATGTATGAATGGGCCAAGAACTCAGAATTGATACAAAGAATTGGGCCAAAATTGACAAGTCAGTGAATAGAAGCAACAGAGGAGGCCGCCTGCCGAAATTGGGCTGGATTGGGCCGACCCCAGGTTTGGCCGAACCCTCCTCAGCGCCATCCGATCCAAGGCTTCGCCTGGACGGTGTGGATTAGCCCCCAATGACGGTTGGAGGGTATTTCCGACCATTCCAACCGTCACAACCGTCATTGTGAGGCTATATAAGGAGTTGCCATTCTCACTTTACTCACAGACCACAAGCAATAGCTTTCTCATTTCTGTCAAGTTTAGTTTAGTAGTATCTAGCTGGTGGAATAGGAATAGAGTAGAAATCAAGAGTCCGGAAGCCTTCGGAAGAGCTCTTCTCTTCTCTTTTGTAAGCATTGTACTTTTATTAGAATACTCTTCTTTATACATTTATGGTATTGAAACACTTTCCGAGTATTTGAATGCCAATTTTACATTATGTTCATGTTACACTGAATATACGGCTAGCTTATTTGGGAGATGCTTTGGTGCGGGTATAATGTTTGCTTATGCAATTACTCTATGTCATGACGATGATATTAGAGTAGTATCTGGTAGTTTAGACGTGGTGTCTAGATTATGGGATATCATTATTTGAGGTTATATATTGCGGATGAGAGGTGGGCCGCTGATGGTGACAGCTCAGTACAGGTATTCCTCCGCGCCGGTATATAATCCTAAGTTAATTTCCTAGGGAGGGTATTCCTCCGTATTTAGCCCCGGTTGTATGGTCATGACGGGCTATCGTAAGGAACTCGGCAGTCAGGGGTGGCTTCTCGAAGTACCAAGAGGGCATCGGATATAGGGTATTAGCTAGTATATCAGTTAACTAGAATATATGTATACTATGTATAATAGAAGTATAGGAATAGATTTCCTTTCTCTTTTCTTTCCACTTAGCTTAGATGAGTTATTATGAGAATGAGTAGTTCATGCTTGTCTGTCACTCTACCCTTGGATTATCTTAACCCCTGTTTAGAATATGATTATCACAAGTAATATATAAATTATTAGTCAAGCTCTCTCTACATGATCTTCCCAAGGGATAAAATAAATACGATACCCTTGGAATACTCTTGGGTGAAATGCTATAATGGTATATCCGTGCGCTTGCGGATGAACTCTGTAACCATAATATACCAGAAGTATTTCTGTGCCATTGTTAGGAATTATATTTCCAGCAATGTCGTTAAGAAATACCCACAATAACCCTTCACCCATCCTAGCCATGAACAAAAGAACCGACCCAACCCTGCCTACGGCCGGTATCCCGGGACAAGCAGGCCAGGATTGAGCCCCTAGCAACAGGACCTAGACCGGGTGCGCCACACACATAGGGGTGAGACCACCCGCGTACTAGTCCAGTGCCATGGCATCTCGACTAACGGACACCGGCCCGTGTAGCCTTCATTTGCCTAGACATCTCGACTGCCGAGCCGCAGCTTGTGTAGCTTTCATTTGCCTCAGAGATATCCATCGTCGCAACCACTTCATCCATCTCTATCCGTGTCCTTTTATTCAGGACTAGACTGAGCACCGAGTTAAGCCTTACCCATTACACGTCATCTCAATCAGGGTTTAGAATTATAATCATAATTATACTCGAGTATCATAGACCATTTACCTGTACATGGTAATGGAAAAATTTGCCCTTCGCGGCTATAGTTGTTGTCATGCCCAGAAATTCCCGAATAGAATTCCAAGCAGAATGTGCATTAAAACCCCCGTCCAGGACCAACCGGGGTACACAAACGACAAAGTTGACATACAGATCCACGTCTTACAAACATTATAAAAGTCTTACATAAATGCAGCGGAAAATTAAAAGATAAATGGAGCTAAGCCTTGACTTGAACTGCAGCGGGAACGCCACTCCACATGCATCCTCGACGGCACGGACGAAGCCTACTCCTCGGAGAAGCCACCATCTGACACGTACTCAAACTCTGGGGTTTTGGGGAAAATAGAGTAAGGCTGAGTACAACCACCGTACTCAACAAGTCATACCGGAATAGGGGGTATGATGCAGGGTATAATCAAGGTATGGCTAGAACGGTTCATTTGCATAAAGCGGGCATTTAAAGACGGTAGTTCAAAGCAGTAAAACAGTTGTAGTAATTAATCAGTATTAACCAATCACTGTCCAACGCTACACCACGTTGCAACAGGCCCAACCAACTACCTGAACTACACCAGTTCATTAGCTAACTAGGGGTGAGACTAATCACGGTGAATCTGGTTGACCGCCCGTAACCGCGGGCACGGCTATTCGAATAGTTTTACTCTGATCAAAGGTGTACAACTATACCCACAAGAGACGGCCCCACGACACGTTACCGTGCGCCGACATGCCACCACGACATACCGGAAAGAGGCCGTGACAGGACCCTTCGCATAACCCCCTCTAGCCAAGCACACCACACCTCAGGTTTCACCCCCGTCCCCAGCGGGCAACGGGCAGTCCCCTCTCGTGCCTAGGTGAATCTGGAAGCGACAGACGCCGTCGCAGGGCCCGCCTCGCTCCATCACGCCCACCCTTGCCTAGATGCGTCAACTAGAGGAAAGCTACACTACAAGCCCAGCCGTTGCCCACAATGGCTTGTGGTAAGTACGATAAGTTCTTCCAGGGCATCCCGCGAACCGGTCCTTAATTGCCATGGGCGCGACCATCAAAACCATGCACCCACAACCCACCATTTAATATATTTTAATTAACCAACACCGGAGCGGTGGCATTAATCAACATTATTACTAGAATCTGATATCAACTCAATAATGTATTTTCCCCATTGTGTGGTAGTTGAACTAAGCATGGCTAAGCAATCTCTAGTCCAATATCTAGTCATGTTATATGCCCAAGCTAACAAAGGAGCATGGTACAAAAATAGCATGGCTGTAACAGTAGGTAAATATCCCATAGTAACATTATAAAACGATGCAGTTTTTAAAGGAAAACGATAGAGCATTTGCAATATAGGATCAACATGTTCAAGTGACAAGCATGATTTGCCTCGCTCTGCTGCTGGAGGAACCTCGGCGACTATTTCAAAGTACACCGGAGCGTCAGGAGAGCCGGAATCTAAGCGACATACAAAGCAAACAATACAAACATGCTATAAGACTACTGAAACAGAAAACAAAATCATTTTTTATGGATTCTATGCATTTTTCTTGATTTACTGAGACTTGAATGGGCTTAAACGGAGCTCGGATGAATTAGATATGAATTTTAGAAGATTCACTGTGTTTTTATTACAAACAGAAAAAATCCTTAATTGATTTATTGCGCAATATATCCCAGGGCTGACGTCAACAAGGGCGGGGGGGGGGGGGGCGGCGCCGACATGCGGGCCCCACATGGCAGTGACTCGGGTGGTGGTCCGCGGTGGACCGGGTCCACGGACCGGGGAAGGAGGCGGCGCACCACGTGGCGCTGACGTGGCGCTGACGTGGCGCACATGTGGTGGCCACGTGGCACGCCACGCGGGTGGCCGAACCGACGGCCCCGATCTACCCGAGGGTAGATCAGACGGCGGAGGGGAGCGCGCGGCCGGCGCGCACGGGCGGCTCAAGCCGGCCCGGCGGCCATGACGCACGGCGGCGCTACCGCGGGGCGGCGGTGGCAGACGGCGGCGACCGACGGCGAGCGGCGGCGGCGCGACAGCGCGGGCGGCGCTAGTGGCGGCTAAGTGGCTAGGCGGCGGTGCAGCGGCTAAGCGGGGCGGGAGAGAGAGAGAGGGGAAGGGGACGAGGTGTCTCACCGACGGCGATTGACGACGGCGAGCGATGGAGGGCGATGACGGCGACGGGACGAGCTCCTGAACCACCTAGCGAACACGGTGAAAGGGGTTAGAGAGGGAGAGGAAGATGGAAGAGGGCGAGGTCGCCGGCCGAAGGCGGCGGCCATGGCGGTGACGCACGGCGCGGAGTGGGTTCCGGCGGCGGAATCCGACAGGAGAGGGGTGTATAGGGTGGCCCGCACGTCGGCGAACGCGACGGCGTCTACGGCGCGGCTCGGCGCAGCGGCTAGAGACGGCTAGCGGCGGCCGGAGCAGTGGCGGCGGCGGCGGAAAAGAGGGCGACGGCGCTAGGGCGATGGAGGGTACGGGAACGGATGGTTGCAAAATGAAAAAGAGAGAGGATGGAACGGGGAACCTTTATATAGGTCCACGGGGGTCGATCGTGGCCGGGGTGACCGCGATTTCGCCGGCGGAGTGGGGAGAGGTGGGGAGGAGAGAGAGGCGGGATTCAAAAATTGAATCCCGACCGTCTCGAGTGTGGGCGTGGGAGGGAGAGAGAGGGAGTGGGCGCGAGCGGCGACGTGGGCGACGTGGCCCGGGAGACGCAGGAGCGAGGGGCCCGAGAGGTGGGCCCCACCTGTCGGCGACCCCGGGAGAGAGGAGGGGCTCGGGCGGCCGGCTCAGCTGGGTCGTGGCCTTCGGCTGGCCTAGCGGGGAGGGGGAGGAGGAAGAGAATGGGCCGGCGGCCCATTCGAAAAAGAAAAAGAAAAAGAAAAAGGAGGAAATGAATTTTCCTGGGATTAAATATTGCTTGTGCTCATTTTTAATTGGTTAAAATTATTTCTAGAGCTCTGAGAATTCCACTAAAAATCTTGTTAGCACATTTCGACATGTAGAACTCAAGAAAAATTCCACATGCCAATTCCGATTATTATTTGCATTAATTTATTTAGGGTTTCACTCTTGCTTTTACACCGGTATTTTCTCGAGACCAATTGTAAATTCAATTTTGTCTTGGGAGAAGAACTTCAGGGTGTGACAAACCTACCCCCCTTAAACGGAATCTCGACCCTGAGATTTGGAAGAGCTGGCGAAGAGGTGCGGATGGGCGGCCTTCAACTCATCTTCCCTTTCCCAGGTTGCTTCTTCTTCTGAGTGGTGGCTCCACTGAACCCTGCAAAACCTGGTGACCTTGTTCCTAGTCCTCCTTTCACTGGTCTCAAGGATGTGAACTGGCTTCTCCATATATGTCAGATCTTCTTGAATGTCAATGTGTTCCGAATCGGCTTGTTCTTCGGGTACCATCAAACACTTCTTTAACTGGGACACGTGGAACACGTCATGGATACCGACCATGTTGGATGGAAGTTCTAGCTGATAGGTAACTTCTCCTCTTCGTTCAAAAATTTTGTATGGTCCCACGAAGCGTGGTGCCAACTTGCCTTTCATCTGGAAACGGTGTACTCCCCGGAGCGGAGTAACACGAAGGTACACATAATCCCCTGCTTCAAAAGTGAGCTCCCTTCGGCGGTTGTCTGCGTGGCTCTTCTGTCGAGATTGTGCAATTCTCAGCCTCTCTCTGACGGTTCTGACTTTCTCCTCTGCTTCCGTTAGCACTTCTGTTCCAAACAGTTGACGTTCGCCTGTTTGATCCCAGAAGAGAGGTGTGCGGCACTTCCGGCCATACAACGCTTCGAACGGTGCCATTTGCAGACTAGCCTGGTAATTGTTGTTGTAGGAGAACTCCGCATAAGGCAGACTTTTATCCCAAGCTCCTCCAAAATCAAGCGCACAGGCTCACAACATATCTTCCAAAATCTGATTGACCCTCTCGGTCTGGCCATCTGTCTACGGATGGTAAGCTGTGCTGAAATTCAAACGGGTACCCAATTCTTCTTGCAACTTCTGCCAAAATTTTGAGGTGAACTACCTCCCTCGATCAGATACTATCTTTTTGGGTACTCTATCCAAACACATGATTCTTGAGAGATAGAGCTCTACCAACCTTTTGCCTGTATAAGTAGCGTGCACTGGTATGAAATGAGCAACTTTGGTGAGTCGATCCACGATTACCCAAATTGAATCGTGGCCAGATGATGTCCTGGGCAAACCTGTGATGAAATCCGTCCCAATCTCTTCCCATTTCCATTCCGGGATCTGAAGAGGTTGAAGCAGTCCTGCGGGCCTCTGATGTTCTGCTTTGTCTCGCTGACAAACATCACAGAGTGCGACGAATTCAGCGATTTCTCTTCTCATACTGGCCCACCAAAATTTCTCTTTGAGATCTTGGTACATCTTGGTACTACCTGGATGAATGGAGTACTGAGTCTGGTGAGCCTCGGTGAGTATCAGATCTTTCAGCTCTTTGTCATCAGGTACACACAATCTTTCTCCCAACCAGATTGTGCCATGTTCATCTTCGTGGAAATCCCGGGCTTTTCCGACCCTCATATTCTTTTTCAGTTCAGCTATCTCAGGATCATTTACATGAGCTGCTCTGACTTGATCCACGAGCGTAGGCCGTGCCTCTAGAGCAGCCACAAACCTGTGTTCTACGATTCCCAAGTTGAGATGTTTAAGCTCCTGCTGCAATTCCTTACACATGCCCTCAGTGCACAAAGCATTGTAGTAGCTCTTCCTGCTCAATGCATCTCCACCACATTGGCTTTGCCCGGATGGTAGTGAATGCTCATGTCATAATCTTTGATTAACTCCAACCATCTTCGCTGTCGGAGATTCAGGTCAGGTTGGGTGAAGATATATTTCAAACTCTTGTGTTCCGTATATACTTCACAGCGATTGCCAATCAGGTAATGCCTCCAGATTTTCAAGGCGTGAACCACCGCTGCCAATTCCAGGTCATGTGTTGGATAGTTTCCTTCATGCGGACGCAACTGCCGTGAGGCATAAGCGACCACTCTGCCCTCTTGCATTAGAACGCATCCAAGCCCATGACGAGACGCGTCGCAATAGACTTGGAAGTCTTTCGTCTGGTCAGGCAAATTCAGAACTGGAGCAGACACTAATTTCTTCTTGAGCTCCTCAAAACCCTTGTCACACTTGGCTGTCCACTTGAATTTCTCGTCTTTCTTAAGCAACTGAGTCATAGGTCTGGCAATCCTGGAGAAATTTTCAATGAACCGACGGTAATAACCCGCAAGTCCAAGGAAACTCCGAATCTGTGACACTGTCTTAGGTGGGGTCCACTTGGTAACTGACTCCACATTCGATGGATCCACTGCCACACCTTGAGCAGTAATGACGTGACCCAGAAATTTGACTTCCGACAACCAAAAGTCACACTTACTGAACTTGGCATATAACTGGTGCTCCTTCAACTTCTCGAGTACCAGACGGAGATGTTGCTCATGTTCTTCTGCGGACTTTGAATAGATAAGTATGTCGTCAATGAACACCATGACAAACTTGTCAAGAAACTCCATAAACACTTTGCTCATCAGGTTCATGAAGAATGCAGGTGCATTGGTAAGTCCAAAAGACATAACCGTGCACTCATACAACCCATACCGAGTGGTGAAAGCTGTCTTGGGAATATCCTCTTCCCGAATCCTCAACTGGTGGTAACCTGATCGCAGGTCTATTTTGGAAAACACCTTGGCTCCTTTCTGCTGATCAAACAGATCATCAATCCGCGGCAAAGGGTATTTGTTCTTGATTGTGACCTCATTGAGTGCGCGATAATCGACGCACATTCTCTTCGTCTTGTCCTTCTTCTACACAAAAATGACCGGAGCACCCCAAGGTGAAGTACTTGGTCGAATGTACCCTTTCTGCAGTTGCTCATCAACCTGCTTCTTGACCTCTGCCAGCTCATTGGCTACCATTCTGTACAGTCTCTTGTAAATTGGAGCAGTCCCCGGTGCCAAATCAATCCGGAATTCAATCTCTCTCTTGGGTGGCATGGTAGTGAGGTCCTTAGGGAACACCTCTGAATACTCGCAGACTATAGGGATATCTTCCAATTTCCTCGAACTTTTCTCCGCGGTGACCACCGAATTCTCCACCTCAATCTGATTTAAGGAGATTCCCTGCTTCAGTGCGACTGGTGACTTGTACACCACTGTTTCCCCTCTCTCATTGGTCAAGGTTACCGTGCGATTCGCACAATCAATGACACCCTTGAACTTGGTCAGCCAATCCATCCCAAGAATGACATCTAGGTCTTTGGATTCGAGAAGGATGAGGTTGGCTAGAAATGGTGATCTTTGGATTTCTATTGTTACAGAAGGGCTGAATTAAACCGAGGTGGAACTATTCCCGGGGGTATGAACCCGTATTGGTGTACTAAGTTCTTCTCTTATTAGCCCATGTTCCCCAACAAACTTCTTTGAAATGAATGAATGCGTTGCACCAGAATCGAAAAGTACTGTTGCATAAATTGAGTTGACAGGAAACGTACCCAGTACGACCTCTAGTGCTGCTTGCGCCTCTTCCGCGGACGCATGGTTGACACGAGCTTGGGCAAACCTTGGCCCGGCACGCCTTAGCTTCGGGCACTTGTCAGCAAAGTGGCCATGCTCACCACAGTTGAAGCAGGACCCTGGCTTTACTCCAGTCTCCTTCTTGGCTTGGACTGATGGAGCTGCCTGTGCTGTGGCCATTGGTGGGCGCGGAGCTGCACTGCGGTTGGGCTGACCTTCCGGGTGGTTCTGGCTGCCACTGGCGACCTGGTGGAAGCTGCTTGAGTTGAACGGGCGATGCTGGTGGACAATCATGGTGGTAGGTCCACCCTGCTGTCCGGGAGTGAAGCGCGGTCGCTGGTGACTTCCTTGGTTGGACCGGAACTGCGCTGCCTTTCTCTTCCTGTCCATTTTGTTGCGCTGATCCTCCTGGCGGATTGCCTTGTCTACCAGCTTCTCGAAGTCAGCGTAATCCCCGGAGATCAACTGGTTGGTCAGCTCATCATCCAGGCCTGCTAGGAACTTCTCCTGCTTCTCCGCGTCAGTGCGGACATCCTCCGGTGCATATCGCGCTTGGCGATTGAACTCATGGAGGTACTTAGTTACTGCCCTGTTGCCCTGGTGGAGTGCCTGGAATTCTCTCTTCTTTTGTGCCACGACCCCGTCTAGCACCTGTGCCTTCCTGAATAGAACTCCGCCCAAGTGACCTCCGTACCTGGCGGACGGGTAGCCATGTGATTGTCCCACCAAGCTGACGCGGGACCCTGGAGCTGGTGTGTGGCGAAGGCGACCTTCTCCTGATCATTGCACTGCAGAAGATTGAGCTTCTTCTCTATGGCATGGACCAATCATTCGCCTCCATGGGGTTGTTGGTGCTAGAGAAGGTGGGTGGCCTGACGCGTAGAAACTCCGGCAGCTTGGACTGAGGGGGAGGGGGACCAAACTACTGCTGCTACTGCTCGGCTTGCTGCTACATCCTCTGGTGCATCTGCTGGTGCTGCTGCTGCATCTGCTGCATCATGGCCGCCATCATCTGAGTCTGATGGGCCATCACTTGTGCAAGTGTCGGGTTCTCTAGGAGCGGTGGCGGACCGTTGCCAGAGGCGCTGTTGGGATATCCACCGTCGGTGCACTCTTCGCCGTTGCTGCCCTCACCGGCTGCGCGGCTGCCATTCCTGGTGTTGACCATCTGAAGGAAGAGCAGACGGAGGGGGTGGAAAAGAAGAAAAACAGATGCTCAGGAACTAAGCTTTATTATATAGGAATTTAAACTGCAATTGTTCTGATATGAATTAAAACACTTAAAACAGCAAGCAAAATCCCTATTAAGACAGCCACATCATAGGCACATGATGTCGACCGTCGACTGACCCACAAGCGAACAAACCTAGACACACAAACTAACAGGCAATTACTAAGCAGTCGATAAACTAAGGGAAAACGAGCCTAATGCTCGGAACGGCTCCTGCGGTTGGTGGAGTAGAAGGCGTCCTCCTGCTCGTCGCCGGGTCCCTTTAAGCGGCTCCTGGAGTCTGGCAGATACGTCTTGCTGCTGTCCGGCTCGGAGCCACTAGAACTGCTGCTGCTGTGGTCGCGGCTGCCACTGGGAGTAGCAGGCAACCAACCTCCGTTGCCACTAGCTGGACCCCTGGCGGCTGACGCTGGAGCGAAGGAGAGAGCGGACACCGGAGCTGACACTGGAACAGGAGCCGGGACCGGAGCTGGAGCTGCGGGCGCTGCGGGAACTGCGGGAGGTGCTGGAGGAGCTCCGTGTCACGCCCGGAATTTCTATCCAAAATTCCAAACGCTTACATGTGTGTTAAATCCTCGTCCAGGAATCAGGCGAGGCACACAATAACAAATTGATAATAGAGTACTATTAAACAGCTAATTAATATTCGCAAACTAAATAATTGTTACAGAGGTGGACAGTTCCTCTCAAAAGAATAAAATTCTACGCAGCGAAAATAAAAACAAAAGACTAAATAGCTATGGTGACTCCACTCCACAAGCAACTTGACCCGAACAAAGCCTAATCCTCCTGATCATCACCTTCACTGAAGTACTCCTCCTCTGATGAATGAATATTGCAAGAATGAGCATATGACATACTCAACAAGCCACACAGTAAATATGCAAGTGCACAGGATAACAAAGGATGACATTATATAGCTTATTTGCATCAACAACAATTAATAAACATTTGAGAATAGTAAAACAGTTGAGTAATTAAGCAATATTAAATAAACACTATACAACACACCCGTGTTGTATAGGCCCAACCTCATCTGAACAACCCACCCCGGTTGTACAGATCAAACCTCCATACCAGGAATATACCATTCCAAACCAGGAGTCAAATTAATTATCACAGTATTATCATTAATGAGTAGTGTGATACTAATCACGAAAAACATTGTTAAACTCACCCATAATCGTGGGCACGGCTATTCGAATAGTTTTACTCTGGCCAGAGATGTACCACTATACCCACAAGACACAGCTCCACAATATATTACCATGCGCCTCGATACCACCACGATACCTTCGAAAGGAACTGTGACAATACCTCTCACACAACACAACTCACCACAGTGCACCGTTCCTGGATCATAATCTCCCCCTCAAAACCAGAGGCAATGGACTCCCCAGCGACCCCCACGGACTTCTCGCCGCTTCACAGTCTAGCACCCCGTAATGAACCATGCTATACAAAAGGTAAAGCCGTTGCCCACGCTGGCTTGTGGTTGGCACGAATAATGTTTCACAACAGTAGCTCGCGAATCAGTCCTTAATTGTCATGAGCACAACCATCAAAACCATATGCTCACAACCCATCTTTAATCAGGTTTTAATTATCAATTAATTATCATAACACGATTAACCATCGTGAGCTACCATTAGATATAACCATAATTAATAATGTAGTATGATTCATCCCATTAATTAGCTAATGTTTCTAAGCATGGCTAAGCAATTATACATATAGCATTTAGCTGAACCAAACCAATATATAAGGTTCTAGCTAATCAAATTATAACCCATAGGAAAAATAAAGTCATCTTCGGCCATTAATTAATTGGGAAAGGCTCACCACCCGATGACATTCGAAAATAATGCATAAGTTGAAATAAAACATTAGCTTTAAATGGGTTCAACATGTTCAAAGGGTTGTTTGGGATCTGTGTGACTTGCCTTAAGCTTCCGCAAACGCTTCTGAACCTTCCTCAACGTAAACGCTCTCCTCCAGAACGTTGGAAACTAAAGCAAATCAACAAAATCAACAAAACAGTACAAAAACAAGCATAAACAGTACATGTGCATATTTTTAACATGTAGATCTCGATTTTAGATGAATTTAGCAACTTGAACCACTCGAATCCGAGTTACGATGATTTAGTTATGAATTTCCGAAGTTTAATCGATTTTCATCTAATACAGAAAATTATTACGAATTAAATAAAGGATTTATGACGTCACGATGACGTCATCGCCGGCATAGCACTGGACGATGCGGCCACCGGCGATAGAGAGCTTGGTCAGGCTATCCGAGGAAACCAACGCGAAGAGGACGACGACGCGAACTCACCGGTGCAAAGAACAACGACGGACGACGACGAACGACGGCCGGCGACGAGGTCCGACGGCGGCTCGCTCGGGTCCCCGACGGCGACGGCGCTCCGGTGGTCTTTGGCGGCTGCGAAGGGGCGGACGGGGTGCTCCTCCACCGTGCGAACCCGGTGGCGGCGACGGACGACGACGACGACGGCGCTAGCGGCGGCGCCACGCGGATGGAGCGGCGTCGGCGGCGGCGGCGCTACGGGCGACGGCTCGGCTTGGGACCTGAGGCAAACGGAAGAGGACGACAAGGGGATGCTTTATATAGGCTTGGACTAGAGAGATCGGACTCCAAATGAGAGGATTTGAGCCGGAAAATCCGAGGGTTAGTTTGGAGAGATAAACTCGAAAACGAATTTGATTCGGTTTATCCGGGCAAAATTAATCTCCGAGACTTTAGGGGAAAGGAAGAGGATAAGGAGGAGATAATTTCCCCTCAACTAATTTTAGGAAAACACAAGAGAAAAGGTCGGATTTGGAGGGGAAAATCCGAGCCCACTCGGTCTCAGTTCGGCTGTCCTGAGGTTGAAAATGAACAGTGCAAAGGGAAGCAAATTAGACTTTCGGATGGGCTGAGAACAGAACAGGGAAAGAAAAGGGCAGCTCGACTTGGGCCGGCTTGGGCTGCACAGCACGCGCGCGAGGGAGAGAGATGTTGGGCTGAAATCAGCCCAACGGCTTAGGAGAGGATTTTAAAAACTTTTCCAATTAAAATAATTCGTGAAATGATGTTTCATTTATTAAAAATACTTTCCTTGCTCAAATAATTCCCAGAAAAATCTAGAAAATAGATAAACAAGCAAAGTATTTAATGAAATTTTATCTAGCTCAATTTTATGTTGAAATTTTTCCTAGGTTATTAGTGTTTAACTTGTAAGCTTTTAAAATAGGCGATTTTCATAGCGTGACACTGCGGGAGGAGGTGGGTCCCTGGGTGCAAGCTGAATGCGCACGGGTGTAGTCGTCGACTTGCGGGGCGTGGTGCGGATCTGGACTCCTCCTGGCGCTGGGAGACCCTTCAACTGAGCGTTCTCCTTCTTCAGGCGTGCTATCTCATCCTTCAGAGCTATGATCCTCACAAGCTTCCCATCATTCAAGGCTTTGCATGCCTTGTGCAGGTCAGAGTGCATCCTGTCCATTCCCCTCATCACGGCGCACATGTGGCCGAAGGTGGTGTCATTCTCGCCGACTGTCGGGCGGAAGGTGCTGATATCGTTGCCACTTGCTCGGTGAGGGTGGAAACGGTACGCCGTGTTGCAGAAGATGTAGCTGTGGCGATCACGAAGCCTGGCCATCATTAGGTATGCTGCCTCCTGATAGGCGTGATCTGCGGTGCCTCCAGATGCCTCAACCACCATGTTAGCGAGGCTAGTGCCCACATAGCCATGAACCTCCAGACGAACACGGTGGGGAAGCTCGCCACTGAGCGGCAGAACGGTCGAGTACTCCGGCGCGTTGGGGTAGCCCACCACCAAGGTCATGCGAGCCAACTCAGCCACAAAATCATCCATGCCGTCTCCGCGGTGGTTGGGTGGGTGGTCGGCCATCTAGAGAAGACAAAGGGGTAGGATCAATGCATGCTCAAATCCAATTTAAATAAAGCAGTAAAAAAAACTCAATTAAAATGAACAAATGAGAGCATAATTTTGTCAATTAAAACTCAAATAGATCATTTTTGCATGAGAGCGAATAAATAAGACGGACTTACATAGCGATAAAATAATGAGAAATTAGATACATACTAATAATAAAAATAAGAGCATAAATACCTTGCAACCCATATTCCTGAGTTAGGACCTAATGCATTCCTCCCATCAAATCCCGATTGACTGTCGAATAAATCTCAAATAATTTTACTAAAACCCTAGACTGACCTAATTTGACAAATCTCACTTTAAACGAGCGACCAAGATTTTTCCCTTGAACCACAAGAACAGATCCCAATTTTCCTAGAACAAATCTAATTGCAAACAACACATGCAATGAAAAGGATTCAGAGGGCTCTTAGGTTCCATTTGGCTTGTCCTACGGTCAAGGTCGGCTCCGATACCAACTTGTCACGCCCAGAAATTCCCGAATAGAATTCCAAGCAGAATGTGCATTAAAACCCCCGTCCAGGACCGGCCGGGGTACACAAACGATAAAGTTGACATACAGATCCACGTCTCACAAACATGATAAAAGTCTTACATAAATGCAGCGGAAAATTAAAAGATAAATGGAGCTAAGCCTTGACTTGAACTGCAGCGGGAACGCCACTCCACAGGCATCCTCAACGGCACGGACGAAACCTACTCCTCGGAGAAGCCACCATCTGACACGTACTCAAACTCTGGGGTTTTGGGGAAAATAGAGCAAGGCTGAGTACAACCACCGTACTCAGCAAGTCATACCGGAATAGGGGGTATGATGCAGGGTATAATCAAGGTATGGCTAGAACGGTTCATTTGCATAAAGCGGGCATTTAAAGACGATAGTTCAAAGCAGTAAAACAGTTGTAGTAATTAATCAGTATTAACCAATCACTGTCCAACGCTACACCACGTTGCAACAAGCCCAACCAACCACCTGAACTACACCAGTTCATTAGCTAACTAGGGGTGAGACTAATCACGGTGAATCTGGTTGACCGCCCGTAATCGCGGGTACGGCTATTCGAATAGTTTTACTCTGATCAGAGGTTTACAACTATACCTACAAGACACAGCCCCACGACACGTTACCGTGCGCCGACATACCACCACGACATACCGGAAAGAGACCATGACAGGACCCTTCGCATAACCCCCTCTAGCCAAGCACACCACACCTCAGGTTTCACCCCCGTCCCCAGCGGCAACGGGCAGTCCCCTCTCGTGCCTAGGTGAATCCGGAAGCGACAGAGGCCGTCGCAGGGCCCGCCCCGCTCCATCACGCCCACCCTTGCCTGGATGCGTCAACTAGAGGAAAGCTACACTACAAGCCCAGCCGTTGCCCACGCTGGCTTGTGGTAAGTACGATAAGTTCTTCCAGGGCATCCCGCGAACTGGTCCTTAATTGCCATGGGCGCGACCATCAAAACCATGCACCCACAACCCACCATTTAATATATTTTAATTAACCAACACCGGAGCTGTGGCATTAACCAACATTATTACTAGAATCTGATATCTACTCAATAATGTATTTTCCCCATTGTGTGCTAGTTGAACTAAGCATGGCTAAGCAATCCCTAATCCAATATATAGTCATGTTATATTCCCAAGCTAACAAAGGAGCATGGTACAAAAATAGCATGGCTGTAACAGTAGGTAAAGATCCCATAGTAACATTATAAAACGATGCAGTATTTAAAGGAAAACGATAGAGCATTTGCAATATAGGATCAACATGTTCAAGTGACAAGCATGACTTGCCTCGCTCTGCTGCTGGAGGAACCTCGGCGACTATTTCAAAGTACACCGGAGCGTCAGGAGAGCCGGAATCTAAGCGACATACAAAGCAAACAATACAAACAGGCTATAAGACTACTGAAACAGAGAACAAAAACATTTTTAATGGATTCTATGCATTTTTCTTGATTTACTGCGACTTGAATGGGCTTAAACGAAGCTCGGATGAATTAGATATGAATTTTAGAAGATTCACTGTGTTTTTACTTTAAACAGAAAAATCCTTAATTGATTTATTGCGCAATATATCCCAGGGCTGACGTCAACAGGGGGGGCGGCGCCGACAGCGGGCCCCACATGGCAGTGACTCGGGTGGCGGTCCACGGTGGACCGGGTCCACGGACCGGGGAAGGAGGCGGCGCACCACGTGGCGCTGACGTGGCGCCGACGTGGCGCACACGTGGCGGCCATGTGGCACGCCATGCGGGCGGCCGAACCGACGGCCCCGATCTACCCGAGGGTAGATCGGATGGTGGCGGGGAGCGCACGGCCGGCGTGCACGGGCGGCTCAAGCCGGCCCGGCGGCCATGGCGCACGGCGGCGCTAACGCGGGGCGGCGGCGGCAGACGGCGTCGACCGATGGCGGCGTGACGAGCGGCGGCGGCGCGACGGCGCGGGCGGCGATAGCGGCGGCTAAGCGGCTAGGCGGCGGCGTGGCGGCTAAGCGGCGTGGGAGAGAGAGAGAGGAAGGGGAGGAGGTGTCTCACCGACGGCGATTGACGACGGCAAGCGACGGAGGGCGATGACGGTGACGGGACGAGCTCCGGAACCACCTAGTGAACACGGTGAAAGGGGTTAGAGAGGGAGAGGAATATGGAAGAGGGCGAGGACGCCGGCCGAAGGCGGCGGCCATGGCAGTGCTCATCGGCGCACGGCGCGGAGTGAGTTCCGGCGGCGGAATCTGACGGGAGGGGTGGACGGGGTGGCCCGCACGACGGCGAACGCGACGGCGTCTACGGCGCGCTCGGCGCAGCGGCTAGCAACGGCTAGCGGTGGCCGGACCGGTGTCGGCAGCGGTGGAAAAGAGGACGACGGCGCTAGGGCGATGGAGGGCACGGGAACGGATGGTTGCAAAACGAAAAAGAGAGAGGAGGGAACGGGGAACCTTTATATAGGCCCGCGGGGGTTGATCGTGGCCGGGGTGACCGCGATTTCGCCGGCGGAGTGGGGAGAGGTGGGGAGGAGAGAGAGGTGGGATTCAAAAATTGAATCCCGGCCGTCTCGAGCGCGGGCGCGGGCGTGAGAGAGAGGGAGTGGGCGCAGGGAAGGCGGGCGTGAGCGGCGACGTGGGCGACGTGGCCTGGGAGACGTGGGAGCGAGGGGCGGCGGCGGTTGCGGGATGCGGCGGCGCCGGCTGGAGGTGGGAGACGGGCCCGACAGGTGGGCCCCACCTGTCGGTGACCCCGGGAGAGAGGAGGGGCTCATGCGGCCGGCTCAGCTGGGCCGTGGCCTTCGGCCGGCCCAGCGGGGAGGGGCAGGAGGAAGAGAATGGGCCGGCGGCCCATTCGAAAAAGAAAAAGGGGAAAAAGAAAAAGAAAAAGGAGGAAATGAATTTTCTTGGGATTAAATATTGCTTGTGCTCATTTTTGATTGGTTAAAATTATTTCTAGAGCTCTGAAAATTCCACTAAAAATCTTGTTAGCACATTTCAACATGTAGAACTCAAGAAAAATTCCACATGCCAATTCCGATTATTATTTGCATTAATTTATTTAGGTTTTCACTCTTGCTTTTACACCGGTATTTTCTCGAGACCAATTATAAATTCAATTTTGGCTTAGGAGAAGAACTTCAGGGTGTGACAGTTGCCTCCTGCTCAAGGACTTAACAATAAGAGCCACTATACAGAGGTACCACATTGCTAATTAACATAATGACTAGGTCAGTCCCCATTCTAGAAACTGCGGTCGCACCCGTTCGTTTGACATAAGTACCTGGTGACAACTTATATCGATCGAGACAGTACTAGCCACCCGGAAATCATCCAATTCACATGTACTGTCCCAATCTAAGTATAAAACATTTTAACCAGATTGTAAGCAGAATAAGCAATACTAAATTATCTGGGTTTCTATGGTTGAATTATGCATGTGAAAGTAGAGTATTGAGTAGAAAGGTTATAAATAAATAACTTGTAAAATATAGGCTTAAACGATCAAAAGGTGTATAGTAACTTGCTTTGCTCGATGTCCTGAGATTGACTGATATTATCTAATGTGTCATAAGATTCCTCAAGACCTAGGGTTAAACATGTAAAATTCAAATTCAAAAGGGATTCAAATAAAATCCAAAAATAGGTAAAAATAAAATAAAATATAAAAATAGCAAAAGTGGTCTCAAAAGATAGAGAATGATTTTAGAAGAATTTTGGTTCAAGTTTCACTAGAAATGGATCTATATTTTAAAAGATATGGGCTTCTAAAGTTTGAAAATCAAATTAAATGTTAAATGGTATTGTGTGTGGGTCCCACCGATCAGTCTCTCCCTCTCTTCTCTTCTTCAACCTCCAACTGTTCCCCATTTACGGCCGGCGGCGCTAGGGTTAGGGATTACGGCGGTAATAAAGGGGGAAAGGTGTTGCGGCCGAGGAGGGGAGGTAGATAGGGTTCCCCGGCGATGGTGAGCGGCGGCGGAGGGGTTAATTTGGTGTGTGAGTAACCTAGCGGCTAGGGTGGCGGTGACATGGATGAGCTGAGAAGGTGATCGGGGTGGTGAGAGTTAGGCATGGCTCAGGGAAGGTTCCTAGAGCATCTATGAGGTGTCTAGAGGGATTTAAGTAGCTTGCCGACGTTCGGCAAGGTATGGAAGATACTTGCTGACTTGCGCCTCCATTGGCGGTGGTCGAGCTCACGTCGGCAGTCAAGAGGGTGATGTTAGTGCTAACCAATTACGAAAATGGAATCTAAGGAGTATGTAGATGGTTAAAACGGAAGAACTCACCGAGATAGGTTGAAACGACGGATTGCGACCGGAAAAACTTCTCGGCAGCGAAGAACAGAGCAGAGCAGGGGCGGCAATGCTCGGCTCGGTGCGACGAGGTGTCGACGCAGAGCTTCGGTTAGGCTTTAGTATGCTAGAACATGGTTGAATATAGCTGTTCTATGGGTTGGTTAGGGTAGAGGGTGGATGGAGTGGTGTGAAGTCGCTCGCGCACAAGGTATTCGACCGGCGGGCGAGGATGGTTGATGAGATGGATTGGTAAAGCAGAGCTTTGGGGTTGTGGGGTTATGGTTGGTGATGATCGATGATGGACAAGGAAGGGATTGGGGTCCTACTTATAGGGTCACAAGATGTCGATGAGCTCGGGCGCCATCAACGCCATTGATGAGCTCGGAAATTGGGTATGGCAGGGGTGGTAGAGGTGATGCAGCAACGGGGGTTCCCGATCTTTTGATGAGAGGAGCATAAACTTCGATTTGGGTGAGGGCACGACGTTGGCGGTCCGACTACAACTACCACAGGGGTGCTGCGCCTTAGCAACCGGTACACCGACTCCACGTTGTTGCTGTTCTTGCCGTGCCAAGAACAACCTTGAACCTGCAAGCAATCGAAGAACAAGCAAGAACAAGATGATAAGGAAACAGCTCATGGCACTTGTCAAAAGATGAAACTGAAATAAACCAAAATGGGGTTCTGAATACAAGTATCCGGGTGGTCTAGCCGACACACGCGAGTATAAGGAAGTAGCAGCAGCTAAACTTACATCCAAACAAAACCCAAAGTGCAAAATGGTGGCTGCTAGGAGTTTATATAGGTGGAGGAATGACCAGGAGAGGAGGTGGGAGCAAACCCTAGGTTTTGTGGACCCCTAATGGGCTGTAAAGACACAAGGCCCAAGCCCAAGTTTCTGATGTGAAGAACTATTTTCGTCATTCTGAGCAGCCTGGGTCAAATTTGATGGTGAGGCCACACATAGCTGAAAGTAGACGGCGAGATCTTTCCAACAAGTACTCATTTGCCCCGTTTGCCCTCCGGAGTGAAGAGCATTGACTTCATCAAATCAGCGCTGCTAGTGCTGCTTGCGATCTGGTTCCTCTCCCATATTCCTAACAACAAGTAAATCACAACAACCACTTAGTAGCACCCAATTCTGAGAAGAACTTGTATGATTAGCTAGGAATGACTTTACCTGATAATTAAGTTCACGAGCTCGAGCTCTAGTCATTGGTCCTTGTTGTGCAATAGGCATGGTTGTATCGTTGGAAGGGATGTCCTCATCATCCTCCCCTTCTTGCATTTGAATCGTCCTCGACTCTAACTCATCTTCTTCTCCCAAATATGGCTTTAAATCTGCAATGTTAAATGTCGGGCTAACCCCAAAATTGGCAGGCAACTTAAGCTTGTATGCGTTATCATTAATCTTTTGTAGCACTTTGAAAGGACCATCAGCTCTAGGTAGCAACTTAGATTTTCTCAAATTAGGGAACCTATCCTTTCTCAAATGCAACCAAACCAAATCATCAGGTTCAAAAGTAACATGTTTCTTTCCTTTGCTCCCAGCAAGTTTATACTTAATATTCATGCACTCTATGTTCTCCTTAGTGGTCTCATGCAGTTTTAACATCAATTCAGCGCGCTGTTTTGCATCAAAGTTCACTCTCTCTGAAGTTGGGAGGGGCAAAAGATCAATTGGAGTATGGGGCAGAAGGCCATAAACAATCTCAAAAGGGCACTTCTTAGTAGTAGAATGTTGTGAACGATTATAAGCAAACTCAACATGAGGCAAACATTCTTCCCACATTTTAATATTCTTTTTCAAAACAGCCCTAAGCATTGTAGATAATGTTCTAGTCACAACCTCGGTTTGTCCATCAGTTTGGGGGTGACATGTAGTAGAAAATAAAAGTTTAGTCCCCAACTTAGCCCACAAGGTTCTCCAAAAATGACTAAGGAATTTTGTATCGTGATCAGAAACTATGGTGTTTGGCACTCCATGCAAGCGAACAGTCTCATGAAAGAACAAATCAGCAACATGTGTAGCATCATCACTCTTATGACAAGGTATGAAATGCGCCATCTTAGAAAATCTATCTACAACAACAAAGATACTGTCCCTCCCCTTCTTTGTTCTAGGCAGCCCTAAAACAAAGTTCATAGAAATATCCTCCCAAGGCACACTAGGAACATGCAAAGGCATATACAAACCATGAGGGTTAAGGCGTGACTTAGCTTTTTGGCATGTTGTGCAGTGAGCAACAAACCTCTCCACGTCTCTCCTCATCTTGGGCCAAAAGAAATGATCAGCAAGGATATCCTCTCTCTTCTTCACACCAAAGTTTCCCATCAGCCCTCCACCATGTGCTTCCTGCAATAATAGCATACGCACGGAGCTAGCTGGAATGCATAACTTATTAGCTCTAAACACAAACCCATTGGTGAGAATGAATTTGTTCCAAGTCCTTCCCTTTTTGCAATTCAACAACACATCTTTAAAATCATCATCGTGCGCATATTGCTCTTTTATTGTTTCCAAGCCAAAAATTTTGAAGTCAAGTTGGGATAGCATTGTGTAACGTCTAGACAAAGCATTAGCAATGACATTTTCTTTTCCCTTCTTATGTTTGATGACATATGGAAAAAATTCAATAAATTCAACCCATTTAGCATGCCTATGGTTAAGTTTTGCTTGACTTCAAATGTGTTTCAAAGATTCATGATCAGAGTGTATAACAAATTCTTTGGGCCATAAATAATGCTGTCATGTTTCCAATGTTCGCACTAGAGCAAACAATTCCTTATCATAAGTAGAATAATTCAAACTAGGCCCACTCAATTTCTCGCGGAAATATGCTACAGGTTTGCCTTCTTGTAACAACACACCACCCAATCCAATCCCACTAGCATCACATTCAAGCTCAAAAGTTTTGTTGAAATCAGGAAGTTGGAGTAAAGGAGCGTGTGTTAACTCATCTTTCAAAGTGTCGAATGCATTCCTTTGTGCTGCAGACCAAGTGAATGTCACATTTCTCTTGGTAAGCTCATGTAGTGGGGCTGCAATGGTGCTAAAATCCTTCACAAAGCGGCGATAGAACCCAGCAAGTCCTAGAAAGCTTCTCACTTGTGTGATAGTTGTTGGAACCGGCCAGCTATGTATGGCTTCAACCTTGGCTTGATCTACTTCAATTCCCTGTGGAGTCATAACATAGCCAAGAAAAGAGACTCGATCTGTGCAAAATGTGCATTTCTCAAGGTTACCAAATAAACGTGCATCTCGTAGAGCATCAAAAATAGCAGGCAAATGACCATGATGATCCTCTATTGATCTGTTATATATAAGAATGTCATCAAAATATACCACCACAAATCTGCCAATGAAAGCACGTAAAACTTCATTCATTAATCTCATGAAAGTACTGGGTGCATTAGTGAGACCAAAGGGCATGACTAACCACTCATATAGGCCGAATTTAGTTTTAAAAGTTGTTTTCCATTCATCTCCTAACTTCATGCGAATCTAGTGGTAACCACTACGCAAATCAATTTTAGAGAACACAAGTGAACCACTCAATTCATCAAGCATATCATCTAGCCTAGGGATAGGATGAGGATATCTGATTGTGATGTTGTTAATTGCTCTACAATCCACACTCATGCGCCATGAGCCATCTTTCTTAGGAACTAAAAGCACAGGGATAGCACAAGGACTAAGAGACTCACGCACATACCCCTTGTCGAGTAACTCTTGCACTTGACGTTGAATCTCCTTTGTTTCCTCCGGGTGGGTCCTGTATGGTGCACGGTTTGGCAAAGAGGCCCCAGGAATGAGGTCAATTTGGAGCTCAATCCCTCGAATTGGTGGCAGCCCCGGTGGAACCTCCTTTGCAAAAACATCAGCATACTCCTGCAAAATGTTAGTGACCGGAGGAGGCAAAGAAATAGGAGTATCCTCAATTGGAAATAAAGTTTGTTTGCAAACCAAAGCATAGCAAACAACAGTGTCAGTGTCAGCTTCATCCAAATCTGATTTTGTTGCAATGAAACAAGATCCCTTCAGCTTAATCTCATTTTTATTATTTTGAATAGAGTTGGTGGATTTATTCTTATGCTTCTCAAGTTCATTAGCCACAATATGATGCTCACTCCTAGTATGCTCCTGTTTTTTTGTTTGCTAGCTCTAGCAAGTTCATTCTTTAAAATAACTTAAGGAGACATAGGATGTAACACAAGTTTTTTTCCATTATGCACAAAGGAGTATTGATTGGATTTGCCAAAGTGTAAGGAATCTTTATCAAACTGCCATGGCCTACGTAATAACATAGAACATGCTTGCATAGACACAACATCATAGTTGATTGAATCATGATAAGAACCAATGGCAAAATGTACTCTTACCAATCGTGTTACCTTTACCTTGCCGCTGCTATTAAGCCATTGAATATAGTAGGGCTGCAGATGTGGCTGTGTGCTCAATGCAAGTTTCTTCACCATTTCAGCACTAGCCAAATTATTGCAGCTTCCTCCATCTATGATCATGCGACAAGAGCGTTCCTTGATCACACACTTGGTTTGAAACAAGGTGTGGCGCTGATTCTGTTCAGCCCTTTCCATTTATGCGCTTAGCACTCGCTGCACCACGAGGCTCTCATAGTCCTCTGCAGCCTCAGCCCCAATGTGTTCCTCATCTTGGTGGGGCGCGTCACCTTCCCCTGCATTGTTAGTTGCAAGCAAAGCATAGGTTTCTTCATCTAAAGCACTAGCGGAGGAGTACCCACCATCAGCTCTCACGATCATTACATGAGTGCTTGGGCAGTCCTTGCGCACGTGACCAAAGCCCTTGCAGCGTAGGCACTGAATATCTCTTGTCCTTCCTGATGATGCCACTGATGATGAGCTCTTGGAAGATGTAGCAGCAACCCCTCTTGTGGGTTCACTCGGGCATGGTGTAGAGTTTGTTGTAGAGGGATGCAGCTTGTTGCTTGAGGACGATGGTGCTGCTGCTCAAGTTGACGGTGCAGCAGCGTTGGAAGGTGTCCAAGAGCTAGCACGACCTGCAGAAATGTTAGTCCTGAAGCTAGCTCTTCGTCCCTGCACTTCCATTTCAGCTTTACAAGCAAGATGAAACAAACGATATATTGAATTATATTCTTTGTAGGCTAGAATGTCCTGAATTTCTCGGTTCAGCCCACCCATGAATCTATCCATACCAGCATCATCATTTTCCACCAATCCACAACAAAGCATTCATGTTTGCAAAGCTTGATAATACTCTTCTACAGATTTGTTTTCCTGTCTAAGTTGTTGCAATTTATGCAACAAATCACGTGCATGATATGAAGGAACAAATCTAGCTCGCATGAATCTTTTCATTGCATCCCAGGTTTGGGGAGTGTTATTTGGATTGGAACAAACAAATTCACTCCACTAAATGGATGCAAAATCAGTGAACTCACTAGTAGCAACCCTAACACGTTTATTCTCAGGAAAATCATGGCAAGCAAATTTCTGATCAATGGCTAACTCCCAAGTAAGATATGCATCAGGGTCATATTTTCCATCAAAACAAGGAATGGTGAACTTGATCTTGCCTAAAGAATCATCATTATCACGTACCTCCCGCTGTGGTGGAGCGCCCATGCCATGGCGCTGCCGGCGCTGTTGTCTTCGTTGACGACCAAGTACCTCCTCATCATGCTCGGTGTCAGCAGCGTACTCCAGTTCTTCCCTTGCTGCGATGCTGCTATTAGCATCATGGCCATTGTGGTTGCGCCTAGCCGATCCATCATGACCATCTTTGCTCATTCTCTCCAACGTATTCAAGATACCTGCAAGAGAAGTGTTCACAGCCACAAGGGACCTCTCCAATGAGGAAAGCTTGGAGTTGGTGTCAATTTGAGCAGCCTCCAATTGACCAAGGCGATCATTGGCGACCCTAACATCCTCATCAAGGCCTTCAGCATGCTCCCTCACTTGGCGCTCAAAATGTTGTATGATGCCCCTCGTACGTGGAGAATGTTGAGGGTGCTCCCCCGATCCTCCTGTCATGGTTAATAGGAAGAAACAATTCACAAGAAATATGTCCTATCAACTATTGGAGCAAGGTGTTGTCCACCTCCATTTCTACCAAACTTGTGCAAACGAGTTCTTACATGTTCTTACTTTGTTATGTAAAAGGCGTTAGCAACCAGCAAGAACAGCAACAATGGTTAGTAGTACCGAAGCCGACAACAAGCACGATCCTGTGATGTAGTAGATAAAAATTTGTGGAGCTATAGGTGGCTGCAAGTAATATCAAGGTACTGCTAGAATCACAATAATCAAAGCAAGTTGAATAATCGCTCAACGATGGTATTGTGCTGGTCCTAGGCAAAACCCTTTAGAGACGCGAGCCTAGTCACAAGCGTAGCCACTCAAAATAGCACGAAAATAACACAAACAAAACAGCAGCAGCAACAACTTCCTCTCTTCCCTTCCTTTTTTTTCCTTCTCTTCACTTCTGATTTTTTTTCTTTTTTTTCTTTTTTTTGTACAGCAAGCTCAAAGCTTTAGCCAACAAGTCAAAACAAGCCTTAGCAAAATAACCTTTTCCCAAACATTTTCGAAATTTCACAAGTTTAAGCCAACAAATCAAAACAAGAAGTAATGATGGGTTGATTGGCTAGTTACATGATTCAGCCAACAAGTCAAAAGTGAGAGCATTTGAATGCTTTCTTGGGAAGGGCTGATTCACTTCACAAAGTTGCAAAAGGGTTGGCTGTTGGTGGAGGCAGCAATAAATGCATTTGGGGGTGGCTGATGTGGTGATGAGGGTGCTGCTGGTTGTGGTGGACGAAAATTTGGTGGGGTTGAAGGTGGATTTTGTGGTGAATATGGTTGTGATGGTGGCTGCGGGATGAAGATGAATGAGGTGATCGTGGAAGTGTTTGTGGTGATGAAATCGTGAGCAGAACTCGAAACTCTAAAGGACTAAACTATTAGAACCAGCAACTCAACCAATCGATGCAACCAAATACTCAGCAAGCAAAGACTAAGTAGAATAGCAAAGGCTCAACTTGTTTTGGTGATTTCGGATCTGACCTATTTTTGTGGTTTTTTTGGGTTATAGGTAAAAACAAAGAAGTGATAAAATCTCTCACCGAGCAACTTGAGCTCTGATACCACTTGATGCAGCAATGGGGGTTCCCGATCTTTCGATGAGAGGAGGATAAACTTCGATTTGGGGGAGGGCACGACGTTGGCGGTCCGACTAAAACTACCACAGGGGTGCTGCGCCTTAGCAACCGGTACACCGACTCCACGTTGTTGCTGTTCTTGCCGTGCCAAGAACAACCTTGAACCTGCAAGCAATCGAAGAACAAGGAAGAACAAGATGACAAGGAAACAGCTCATGGCACTTGTCAAAAGATGAAACTAAAATAAACCAAAATGGGGTTTCTGAATACAAGTATCCGGGTGGTCTAGCCGACACACGCGAGTACAAGGAAGTAGCAGCTGCTAAACTTACATCCAAACAAAACCCAAAGTGCAAAATGGTGGCTGCTAGGAGTTTATATAGGTGGAGGAATGACCAGGAGAGGAGGTGGCAGCAAACCCTAAGTTTTGTGGACCCCTAATGGGCTGTAAAGATACAAGGCCAAAGCCCAAGTTTCTGATGTGAAAAACTATTTTCGTCATTCTGAGCAGCCTGGGTCAAATTTGATGGTGAGGCCACACATAGCTGAAAGTAGACGACGAGATCTTTCCAACAAGTACTCATTTGCCCCGTTTGCCCTCCAGAGTGAAGAGCATTGACTTCATCAAATCAGCGCTGCTAGTGCTGCTTGCGATCTGGTTCCTCTCCCATATTCCTAACAAGTAGATCACAACAACCACTTAGTAGCACCCAATTCTAGGAAGAACTTGTATGATTAGCTAGAAATGACTTTACCTGATAATTACGTTGACGAGAGCTCGAGCTCTAGTCATTGGTCCTTGTTGTGCAATAGGCATGGTTGTATCGTTGGAAGGGATGTCCTCATCAAGAGGGCCGAGAGAGGGAAGGCGAGATCAAATTGAGTGGCGGGAGGCCACGTTCGAATTCTTACTGACGAAGGCTTGACTTGACCATGGGTGAAAACGGCTGGCAATGTGTTGGCGCCAACCCAAGCTTGGTGCGTGGCGGCGGCGAGGGTTGAAACGGCTAGCTCGGCAATGGTTAATTTGAATTGTGAGAGGGGAAACCACCATTTATCTTCAATCCAACCTGCGGCAAGAATTGGCGCGAATCACCCTGGGTAGAAGCAAAATCGGACTCGGCGGCGGCTTTGGACGGGCGTGCAAGGCGTCCAGCGGCGGTAACTTGCGGCGGAGGTCGTCCCGGCTTTGTCTTCATCAAGATTGGTGCGGCGGCGGTGGCCTGAGTGTGTCGAGCGGCTGGCAGCGTGCCAAGGCAGTCGGGCACGCGCGAGCGACTTCAAAGCCGACGCGCGGCGGCTCAGCGCGCGACGAAGTCGGAAGGGGGTGGAAAGGCAAATAGAATCACGGGTTTGGGTGGGTTGTGGTCCCCAAGGACCAAACCTAGACTTTGCAATAGGTTGGGCTGCTCTAGTTGGGCTAGGCAATTCATCAAGCACCTTTGGTGCAATGAACAGTGCCGAATAGGAATTTTGAATATTTTCCCTAGAAAAGAATGAATTTAATCTATAAGTTTGAAAGGGTTTCGCTAGGATTTAGAGTATAGCAAACTCTCACTATTAAAAGGGGTAAATTAAGAAAATAAGCTAAAGTTTGAAATTTGAGAGAATTTGCTAAAATTCACTGTTGGTATTTCTTACGATCACAGATAGAATCCGCAAGCGCATGGATATACCGATATAGCACTTCCCCTACGGAGTAGTCCAAGGGAACGTGTGTGGTCAAATCTTCCTCCGGTTCATCCAAGGACACCAAGCAAATGATAGGCCAGGATAGAGAGGATTTTCTAGTGAGAAACAGTGTTTAGGGAAAGCTTAACTTTAATCCTAATGCAATACTTCAGGCACTGGCATCCCACTGTTCCAGATGTCGCTCTACTACGTACCCGGGTAGGGAGGACTTAAGTGATCTCGAGGGCTGTCACCACCTCTACACCTACCTCAAACGTACTGTGGGATACGCAGCATTTACTGGATAATAATTACCTAAACACCACGTCTAAGCAATTAATATCTACTTTAGTGTTTATAACTCACCAAAGCAATCACTATATTTTAGTTAATTTATAGTGAACAATAATCCCATATGCTACTTAGGAACTAACCAAGAAATAATTCTCACAAGATAAATCTAAATTACTCAGGAAGAATATAATATTGAATTCAGAGTAATAAATAGAATAAAAGAAATAGGAGAAGATTACCGACAACTCCGGAATTCTTCCGACTTCTTCTACTCTACTCTCTTCCTATTTCTAGTATACAATATAGTACAATAGAGCCTCTTATAATTCAGCTCAAGTTTGGAAGTGTGTGAATGAAGTGAGGGAGTGATGTCCTTATATAGGGGTAGGTATGACGGTTATACAATGTGAATTGTCGGAAATGCCCTGCAACCGCCATCAGGAGATGATCAGGACCGTCCACGCCAAACCCCAGCCTGGATGGCTGAGATTGTAGTTCGGCCGAACCTCGGCTGAACCTGGGCTAATGTCACGCCCAGAAATTTAACCCAAATTTCCAGACTATTTTGTGTATTAAATCCCTGTCCAGGACCAGCTAGGGTACACAAAACGACAAGTAATATACAGTTCCAAACGTAAATAAAGCGTAAAATACTTACAGAAGAGGCACTTAGTCCTCACACCGAAACAAAAGCAGCAGCAGTGGAAAAAGGCGATCCTAGCGGGGCTTCAGCTCCACTCCACAGGCAAAACTCAACTGGGGTCTGAGCCTTGGTCTTCTAACCTCGTCTTCAGCTCAGAAGCACTACACTTCTAAAAAGGGGGAATAATAGCAAGACTGAGTACAACTACCGTACTCAGCAAGCCACACCAACGATGCAGACGTGCAAGGGGACACAAGGACGGTTTGTGGCTATTTGCATAAAGACAGTTGTAAAACATTTTATTGAGCAAAACACTAAAACTGTTGAGTAATTAAGGTAATATTAAATCTCCACTGATCAACACTACACCACATTGAACAGGCCCAACCAACCCACCTGAACTACAGTGCATTGAGTCGATTCATTAAGGTGGGACTAATCACGGTGAATCTGGTCGACCGCCCATAACATGCTAATTAGCAAAACATGCATATTTATATGCAAACAGTAAAACATTTGTAAATTGGGATCAACATGCTAAAGGGGAATGTGTGACTTGCCTTGCTTCTTCACTTTGATCTTCCGAACTCTTTTCCTCGCGACCGCGGACTTCCGAAACGACGGGAACTACACGCTGGCACGCAAAACAAGGAAAAACTCTAATAAAAACCAAGAAAACAGTACATAAAAAGTAAACAAACATGTAGAGCTCAATTTTAGATGAATTTTGCAAGTTGAATGGCTCAATTCGGAGTTCGAATGAATTAGATATGAATTTTAGAAGGTTTTGAGCCATTAAATTAATATCTATAATTATTACCGAATTATTGCGCAATTATTAAATATTTTCACAAAGGAAAAGGACTGCCGCTGACGTCAGCAAGAGAGGTGGCCGGCGCCGACAGGCGGGTCCCAAGCGTCAGCGGCTCAAGGGGGCTCGGTCCACCATGGACCGGGACCACAAGGGCGGTCTACCGCCCGTCCACGGGATGGACGGCCCAGATCGGCCCAAGCCGATCGGGCGGCTGAGGAGAGCGGTGGCTGGGCACGGGCACAGCCGGGGCTGGCCCGACCGACCACAGAGGGCGGCGGCGCGCAGTCACCGGCGACGGCGGGCGGCGGGCGGCACAAGGAGCGGCGGCGCGCAGCGCGGGAAGCGGCGAGAGGAAACGGAGGCAGTGAGGAAGAGGGAGGTGGCGGAGCTCACCGAGGGGCACAGCGACGGCGAGAGCAGCCGGCGGAGGGAGGCGGCGGTGCTCCACAGGTCGACAATGAGGAGGGGCTCCCGGCGGCGGAAGGCGGCGACCGGGCGGCGGACGGGGAAGAGCGGGACGCGGCGAAGCCGGCGATGTGGGTGATGCGTCGCGGCGGCAGCCGGGGTGAAGGCGAACGGCGACCGAAGGCGGAAAAAGGCGACCGGTAGGGTGGTATGGCGGGGAGGTGGTTCTGGTGGTGCAGGGGAAAAAGGGATGGGCGGCCGAGCTTGCCCTCGCGGTGGTGAAGCTAATGGCGGCCGCGGGGTGGCTGAGAGCAGTGAGGTGCGGCCGGAGGCGACGACCGGAGTGGCGGAGGATAGTAACGGCTCGGGTGGGTGGTGGAGGTGATGACTCGGCCACGGATTGGTGGAACGAGGCAGTGGCCGGTGCTCGGCTTGGAGCGGCGAAGCCGATAGTGGCGGTGGCGCGGCTTGGCGGTGGCTAGCGTGGCGAGGAGAGGCGGCCGGAGTTCGGCGGCAAGCGGCGGAGAGAGGTTACACGGTGGGGAGGTGGTTCCGATGGCGGTGGAAGGAAACCGAGTGGAGGCCGGCGTGCGGCGCGGGATGGCGAAGCGGATGGCACACGCGGTGAGGCGCGACGACGGCGGGAGCAGCGGCGGCGCGCGGCTGGAGATCGCCGGCGAGCGGCGGTGATGGGGATCGGCGTGGAGATCTCGGTAGAGGGCGTGGGGACTCGGGAAAACGGGGAAAAAGGAAGAGGAGGCCACGAGGATTGATTTTACAGCTCAAGGGGGCGAGGAGAGGGCCGGGGAGCGGCGGATTTCGAGGGGGAGTGGGACGACGTCGTGGGGGTGGTGGCGGCGGTTTTTCGCGGGACGGAGTGGGGGAGGGGAGCGGGGTCGTGGGTGACGAGGTCCCACGGTCGGGCGGGAGCGGTGCAGGGTGGAGGAGGTGGGCGGGGAAAGCGGCGACGTGGGGCGGCTCAGGCGGCCATGGCGGTTGCAGCCGGCCAGCCAGAGGAAGGAGGAGGAGCTGACAACCTGTCGACCAAAGCAAGAGGGGGCCGGTTAGGGGAGGAAAAGAGGACTTGAGGGAGAGGGAGGGGAGGAGCTGGGCCGGCGGCCCAAAGGAGGGAGGAGGGCGGCCGGGACGGAGGGGAAGGGGGAAGGAATTTGGGCCGAGCCCGAAAGGGAGGAAGGGGAAGATTATTTTCTTTTCTTTTTATTTAAATTGATTAAATGAACTTTGTATTATTATAATTACTTCTTGAGCTTCGAAAATTCACGGGAAAATTTCAGAGAATATTTAGGGCACAAAGAATATTACAAAATATTCTCGGCCAATGATTTTTAAAGGAAATTTTTAATTCCCTCAATATTTCGCTTGATTAAATTGCTTTAGCTTTTATTTAATTTCTAGAAAATGCATTATTTAATGATTTTTAATCCCGAACGAAAATCGGGGCGTTACAGCTAGGCCCATCTGGCCTGGCTCTTTGCGCATCTTCCCCCCAGACCTTCTCTACCTATTTCTCAGGATTTTGGGTTGACTCTCGAGTATTTTGATGAAGTTCATAACCCATCCTTGTAGGGATACATAATTCTCCTCACTTTAGTCTAGATTTCCTCCCAACATCGAGGTTTATCACCTGCATATACATATACACGAACACTTGTGGAATATGTGAGATTAAGCACCTATCACTATGTTGGATGTTTTATTATCTGAACTTTATGCAGATGTTGTCGGTATAGAATCGGCATTTAACAGCCGCCAACATTCACTAAGGTTTAGGGTAAAGGAAATAATTAGGGTAGGTTAAAAGAGTTCTAAAGAAATAATACTTGAACCAAAATTAAGAATAAAAAGAGTTCAAATAACAATGATTTTAATTTTGCTAATATAGTCAAAAGCCAGCATGATGCAGTCAAATTTTAGTTTAAAATTTGAGGATGTTACAAACCTACCCACCTTAAATAAATCTCGTCCCGAGATTTGCTTAGGAGTCTTCAAAAAGATACGGGAATTCTAATTGTAAATAATCTTCCCGTTTCCAGGTTGCTTCGTCCTCTGTATGGTGATTCCATTGGACTTTAAACAACTTTATTACCTTAGTGCGAGTTGTTCTTTGTGCTTCATCCAAAATAGCAGCATACAACATAAAGAGTCTCATGAAAGAATCACATATTCATTAACCAATAATGAGTTATCTATTTCAAGGAACAATATCGGATAAATATGTAAATATAGTATGTGATACAATCATCTCTATGATTGCCTCTAGGGCTTATCACCAACAGGTATGATGGTTATGGAACGCGAAAAGACACTTCTGCCCTCCAACCGTCATTTAGGAGCTCATCTAGACCGTCCACACGAAGCCCCAGTTCGAACGGCTATGGTAGTGGTTGGGCCGAACCCAGGTCTGGCTCGACAGAGCCTATCTTCGGCCTGTTGCTCCTTCTCTGCGTCCTCTATCCATTTCTGTGAGTGGAAAGCCCATTTAAAGATGTTTTCTGGTAGTTTCTGGCCCACTCTTGGTATGGATAGGAATTATTCTTCACTCAAGTCTATTTTTGGTCCAACTTTGGTGGTTTATTACCTGCATACAAATATACACCAACACTCGTGGAATATGTCAGAATTTAACCCTATCACTATGTTGGATGTTTTATTTCCTTGATTTATGCAGGTATTGGTGGCATAAAGTCTGTCATTAACAACAGCCAACAGCCTCATAGTTAAAATCCTCCATTCTCGCATTAGCAAGTTGCTTTTGGTGCAAAGTTAACCGGCGGGTATATTGTCTTGTGCTAACCCCTGCTCGAGTTCGCTTTGTATTCTTGCCTTTGTGCAGTCATGAGGAGACGGCTTTCCCACTTGCTCAAGGGATCCGGCTCCCGATCCAACCAGTCGAGCGATCGGGCATCTGCCGACGTGTCAATGGAGAACACTAACGCTGTACCACAGCTCCTGACCGACAACGACCTCGATATCGTTGACAGACGAGAGAAACAAGCCTACCAGATGCTGAAGGACTGATCATTCGCTCACAACCGAGCGTACGATCCAAAGCTACTCCGGAAAACAAGTATGGACCATGGGTTGGCACGCCTTTGCAACGGTAGACGAGCTTGGCTCTTGTCTACTAACTATACAGTTTCTGTGCACACTTAGAGAAGTAGAGGGTGGTGTTACTTTTTGACTTTTCCGTAAAGAGTTTAATCTTTTATGTAGTGGATTGAGTACACTTCTCGGTTTCCCCGAATCCTGTAGAGTCGATTTTTGGAAGGCAACTTCCGGTTTTGAGAAAAACATATTCTGGGAAGATATTTCTGGTGCACCGATTTATAAGAAACCCAGAACCAATGACATCCATAATCTAACTCTTAGGCTTATGCACAAATGGATTGCCATGACTCTGTTTGCTAGAGGGGATCTTAGACCTGTTCATGATAATGAATTGATTATTCTATATGCCATGGTTCATTAGAAACTATTAAGTGTGGCGGAAGGGTCGGACGCTGGGCGTGTCCACGTCGGATTTTGCTACAGTAGCTACAGTGCGAGGTTGGATTTTTTCGAAAAAGCCCTCCGGTTTTTCGTAATCAGGTATAGGCCCCTCGCGTCCTGTGTTTGAAGAGAAAAAATCGCGGACAGGGGCTTTGTTGTGATATGTGGAAGACGAGGGGCTTTTTCGCAAAAATACTCCCACTAGCGCATACCCCTCAAACCCTAGCCGCTTGCTCTCCCTCTCTCGCGCCGCTACCAAGCACTGCCGCCTCCGCCTCCCCCTCACGCCGTCCCCGTCGCCTCGCGCCGCCGCCTCCACCCCCGCCGCCGCCTCCCCATCGCGCTGCCACCTCCGCCTCCCGCCGTCCCCATCGCCGGCCGAGCTGCCGCCGTCCGTCTCCCCTCCGCCCTCTCTTCCCCCACTCTCTCCTTCTCCCTTTCCCTCTCCCTCCGCCGTCTCCTCCCCCACCCTCGCCTCCGCCTTCCCCTCGCGCCATTGCCTCCGCCTACGCAGCCGCTGTCGTCGCGTCACCGTCTCCAAGCGCCTCTGCTTCCGCATCCCCCTCGCGTCGTCGCCATCATCGTCCCCGTCGCCCTGCGCCGCTGGCGCCATTGCGTCGCCGTCTCCGACCGCCGTCACCGAGTGCAGCCGTCTCCGCCTCCGGCCTCCGTCAACGACGAGGTCGGAGCGCCGACGGCTGCATCACAGGCGGCGCGAAAAGCTGAGGGCCCAATCCTGGCGGCGGGACTGCCGCGAGGTTCCGGACGCATCAACTCGAGGGGGAGACGGCGGAGGGAGTGGGGGTTGAGGCGGGCGCGGTCTTCGTCCTCCCGGCGCCAGATCTGCTTCTCATCTCCACAAGGACACCCCAGCCCACCACTCATCGGCGTCGCCATGGTCGTCGGCGTCGCCCTCACTGTCGCCGTCGCCAACAGACTGCGTTAAGAAGCCACTCCACCAGCAGCAGCAGCAGGGGCATCCACCGTACGCCGCACCAATGCCTTCCCCTTCCCTCCCATCTGTGCCCTCTGGGTCACAGGTAGTCGCTTCATCGGCAGCCGCGTTGCCGTCAATGTACAAGGCCAATGACCAGCAGCGAGCAACTCATGGCACCAGAGACGGCGGTGGCGACGGTGACTACTAAACTCTTGGCACAGGAGCTTACAAAGGATGTGCAGGTTTGTGTGAGTTGTTCTTTTAAGGTTGCCATGAGGAATAGTTAATCTCGTTTTTTCCCCTATACACCATGAATTGTTGCACATCAACATTGACAGTGATTTTCATTTTTTTATTAATGCAATGGAGCAACCTAACTATTATACCAATTTACCAGGTGCTCTAATGCCACTGTTGGTGATGAAATTTTGAGAGACCCTAATCTTGCCATGTTTATGATGTTCTACAGAACCTGCATCCATTCCATCTAAAAGAACTCATCAGCTGGGATTGAAGTACTGATCAGATCTTTTTTTCTAGGTGAACTCTAGAAGAAAGTTCGAAAAATGGGACATTGCAATCACAACATCGGAACCTAATATCAACACTATGCTCATTGCCATAGGTTCTCCCATTTGTATAGCATTTAGAGATTTCTTTTTTTATAAAAAAATTGTGAACAATTTCCATAAACTCACATCAAGGTGTCTCATGCAGTGCCAAGTAAAGAAAGGGACTACAATGCTTATTCAAAGGATTATATGTCTTCCATAGTGAAGCAGTCTTGCACTAATACTAGAAGCTGCTTTAGAGATGGAGACATCCCATCAAAAATCTGCAATTACCCAATGAGTGAGCCATTTTTTCCCCATGATTACTTACTATTTCAGATATGTATTTCTATACATGTGGCACCTTTTCATTCTAGTGTTTTTTTGACTGGGTTTTCATTCCAGTGTTGTGCCTGAGGATCATATAAATGACTCTGATCAATCCTCCACCTTAGCTGGTTGCTCTGCTTGCTGTGACCATGCCACGACATCCGAAAACACAGAGGACCAGGTTGGTTAGCCATATTTCATACTCGTTGCCCTCTGAACAATCAATAGAGAATCACTTCTAGCAATCTGTTATGATTCATTTCCAGATGCATTAATCTATTCTCTTTCTTAGTACTTTACTTGGTATTTTAGGTTTTCTTGGGGCTTAGTTATAGAATAGGGTTTTGGAGTGGGTTTGTGGAGGGGTGATTGGAAAGTTGAAACTCTTTTGCCGCGAATAAATCTGCAGTAACATGCCTATCATTTCACTTCAGAGCCAATGCATTTGGATAATGTCTCAAAATTTGTTTTGTATTTGGTGGTTTTGGCTTTTTTGGTTGAAGGAATCTGCAATATATCATGCTTCCCCAATGAGTGAGCCATTTTTTCCCCATGGTTACTTAATATTTCAGATTTGTATTTCTATACATGTGGCACCTTTTCATTCCAGTGTTGTGCTTGAGGATCATATAAACGACTCTGATCAATCCTCCACCATAGCTGGTTGTTCTGCTTGCTGTGACCATGCCATGACATCCGAAAACACAGAGGACCAGGTTGGTTAGCTATATTTCATACTCGTTGCCCTCTGGACAATCAATAGCGAATCACTTCTAGCAATCTGTTATGATTCATTTCTAGATGCATTAATCTATTCTCTTTCTTAGTATTTTTCTTGGTATTTTAGGTTTTCTTGGGACTTAGTTATAGAATAGGATTTTGGAGTGTGTTTGTGGAAAAATTTAGAAGCTTCACATACTGGATGAAATTTTTTAGTAGTTAGCGTATTGGTTATTGGCAGTCAAATTTTTTTAGTACAACTGGTAGGAGGATGAGCTTATATTTGGCACTATTATTCAAAAGATGTTAATCTCAATCTCCCATTTTACTGTACTTAATGTTTCTTAAATGTTAAATACTTAAAATGGGACTGCAGTTGGTCACTGATGGTTGCTTGATAGCCATAAGGAAAAGAGAGACAAAAATAATTAATTCATGCAGAGGTTTCAGTCAATTGCAAATAATATGAGATTGGTTGACTTAAAATTGAGGATGGTGTGGTATGATGAGCCTCTGTTGATCTGATCATTTTCCTTTTTCATGTCAGGTTTGACACCTTTGGATTGCATACCAGAATTTTCCATGTTCTTCAGCTCTCAATAATTCATCTTCAGGTAATATGATGGTAGTCCAGGTTTTTAGATGATTTGCATCAAGGGGTGAAAATAAATTGATCAGCACTGCAACATTGATCTTTCTTATGGGTTGTCGCTTTAGCTACCACAATGCTTATTTGCAAGCTCGTGATGTGTTGCAAGATCTAGAGTAGTCTAGCGAAACCTATGTCATAAGCGCCACAATTCCAAACCGAACCTCCCCCAGTGTACTGTTTGATGTGGCTGCTATAGTTCTTTTACTAAAAGTATGTAAATTTATTTGTTCTATGGCTTGTGTAGAGGAGAAAGGGAAGTGAGGAAAATTTGTAAGTGAAGAATTTGACAGATTGCGACGGGCACCAGTTATGCTGGTAATTTTCTTGAACCTGACACTAATTTCAGGGTACGTACATTCTTAATCCAAGCCACAACAATGTCTGAGTGGTTTTATATGTCGACCATCTGTAGTGTCTTCTTAACTGTTGATTCTGTCTCACCAAGACTGAAGAATGCATTTCTCTTTTACCTATGTGTATTCAGTACTATGAGGTCAGATATGCAGATATACTTCTTCTACTTCATAAATTTGTGGAATACAGATAAGCTAGGGCGAAGATAAATATGGCAGGTTAAACTATCCGTGGATATAAAATATGTCATCAAGCCTTAGATTTTTCAAGATTATCAGGAAGTGTATATTTCAGACTATGTATTTACTTTATTTTGTTTCAAGTGATGCAAAGCCAGATGATTTTTGGTCTTGTTTACATTGTATCGGTCCAGAGGTTTTGTTCCTTAGAATCATCTTCCATTGTATGAGCAGCATATTCCAAGCTGCTCCTTTAAAGGAATCACTCGCTTTCCATATATGCAGTATATTTTTATTACACGATAACATCACTATTAATTGGTATCTATATGGAAATTAAATCATGCCAATATATCCAGTGAAACCAAGTGCTATTGGTTGATAGCAGTAAAGATGTGTTTTCTCTGGCATTTTAAGTTGCAGTGTTCTGATGACTTCTAATTACTAATGATGTGATGCATATATTCTATGGCTGGTTCTGTTATTTCTTTTTATTTGAATGTAATTTGCTTCAATGATTTGATGTGGTTAAAGGAGAAAATATCTAAGGCCATGTTTGGTTTCTCAGGAGTCCAGGAGTTGGAGCCATGCAAACATGCATCTTGCTAATGTCGTCCTGAGCTTCCAGATTAGGCCCTGCTGTATTGATCAATATATTCAGGTCAGTTGAGGCTCTAAATTAATTCTGATGATAATTTTTATTCTGCTGTATTTGACGGGCCTCATGCATCTGAAGATCTGGATTACTGTGGCCGAATTCGTGTTCTGATTTTGGGGTGTAAAATACTGAAATCAATACCGCTGTCCTTGCTTTCATGGGGGGTATTTGGTGATTTGGTTACTTCGATTACATCGAGTTGGAATGTCAATGCTCTCTGAACCTCGAATTTATTACTGGGTTACCGCATTAGATTATTGGCTTCACAAGCTGGGCCTTGTGCAAATGATCCTGCGTGAAATATGCACATAATTTGCTTCCCCAGACGAGTTTCTGCTAACTATTCTATAGATCATTTGCATAACCCAGCAGCCAGCTGTTTCTCTCTTCTTCCTTTTTTTCCCCTCTGAACATGTTTACTTAGGTCAATTTCCAGACATTGAAATGTCTTGCAAGATTAAAATTCAAGGTTACTCCGCTCATTCTGTTTTGAGAGAGTTCAAGGCTAGAAGAGTAAAGTTAGTAAGCAAATAAAAATGATGCAAAGAATATACTTGATCAGAGCTAAGAATGCTCTCATAAGTCATAAGTCTGAACTCCCAGAAATAAAACGTCAAGCTCTTCGAAACATGATATATGCCATTTAAACCTTAAGTGCCCCTTTCAGTTTTAAGAGTAGAAGCCATGTCTTCTTGGATTTCTTTTGATTTTCTGCCAAATGGATCGTCTCCTTTCTGGAGATCTAAAATAGACTTGCACAAAAGCATGTTGTGTATGCTCCCCAATTCTTCTCCTTCAACTACACAAAAACACAGAAGATAAGCTTATTAATGAAGAGCGGAGTGTGCCTGTTTAAATTTTACCTGGAACTAATATGAAATGAAATAAGCAGCAATAAAACGTGACAGGGATTTATCATTGCATTGAAATGCTACCTCACAGTGTTACATGATTATGATGCTTCTTTCTTCTTTCTTTTCCTTTTGGCATGATAAAATGAAAACAGGATAGAAGTTGGTTTAATTATGAAAAGGCCATGGATTTTCTACAGCATTATCTGTGGTGACTTATTTGCTACTCTTCATGCACTCAATGCTAACCAAATGCATGAATAGAATGAGAAAATAGTCCCAGGTATCGGGAAACTGTATCAGACACATGCCCATTCATTCTAACAACATTTCAGTTTGATTCTCAAAATTCTTCATGCCATCAAAGTAAATACTATCTGCACTGTCTCAAATCAACTACAAAGCTGTCAATGGAAAAACGACAAAGAAAGGGAAGAAAAGGTGAAGATAGAGCTTACTACTTATTTTAAGCACATGTCTTGATTCTCTTGAGGGCTCAATCACGGACCCCTTTGGTAATTTGTATTCATCCTTGAAAAGTGAAATGAAACTGTGGAGACCAAGGTGTCAAAGACAGAAGAAACTTGTGTAGTTATCATTTTAACTCGACAAAGGTATGCTAAGATTGGAACTTACGCATTAACAAAAAAAAGTGGAACAACATTATTTACTAAATAGAGTGACAAACCTGAAACTATAATATGATTTATTTTTCTCAGCTGATGATTAGTTCTGAATCAGTATTGCTCTTCTTCACAAATGACCTCTCTCTCTCTCAGCATGATGACAGCATTATTTCTATACATGGGGATATTGTGTATCCGGATAAGAATAGCATTATTTGTAGGTAAGACATATAAGAAGTAAATATATTTCTAATTTATAAACTGAGAATGTATTATTAAGTGCTTTAACATGTCATATGCAGAAGTTGCTGGAATGCTAGATAATCTTGTCCTCTTTTAAACATAGCATGGGAATTATAGTAGAATCAAGATGCTTTCCTTTGCTTGGTAAAAATGTTTTGGACTGCATTTCAGAACTCAGACCATCATCTATTTCAGTGTAATTACATTATTCTGCAGAAAGACACACAAAACTGTCATGGAAATATGGAATAGATAGTTCTATATTTATAAGGCATATAGTTCTTAATTCATTTAATCAAGCCGAGTGCTGTTTTGTGTGGTTCATGAATCTTTGCATTACCTGTAAAGCTGTGGTTTATATATTTCTTTGGGAGCTAGGTTCGCTTGGTAATATAATTGACTGGTAGTAATATACATTGGTTGCACTTTGAATGTGCTGAGAATGGGGTCACCTTGCATGCTTTTTTATATTCTTAAATAATGATGAATTTTCATGTGAATGTATGTATAGCATCCACATTGTTCATGTCACTGATTAGGAAAAATGTATTATTTGTTCATGTATATCTCATTTGTTCTCTGTGTTACTATAGGCTGGAGGCTATAGAAAAATATTTCAGCCTTGAAACAGTCAAGGACATTGTGGAAGCCATGGTGAGTGATGCTTCAGTTGTTTTATACTTCCAAATCTCTGGGCATGGTATGTGCTCCTTTTCATTTGAACATGAGTAAGCAGAATGCTGTTGATTGGTACAATAGCTTTCAAGGCTACATTTTATTTCCATCTCATTATTTACTCAAATGAATCTCGTGGATATATTTTTTTTGGAATTATCAAGTATTTTTTTTCAAATATAGTAGTTATCGTTGCCGTTTTGGCATAGATTTTGTTCCTTAGACTACCTTTTAGTTTGATCTTGAAGGTTTTGGTTCCATATGGCATATACATAAATTTTGCTTATGGTTCAAAACTTTTAAGGAGATGTTGTTGTAAACTTGTAATCAGGAAAGTGAAGCATCTAAGTTAGATGAGGATTGTTGTACCTTGGCCATGAAATGATTGAGAGAGCCCTATCCAGTTCTGTTGAGAGCCTCACAGTGTTTGGTAAGTAAAGAAAATAGAAATGCTCACACTGCCATTGCCGATGGCTGACAGATTTTATTATATGCCTGTCCTACAGATGAATTGCAAGCTACAAATGCTTTGCTGTAGATATGAATTGCAAGCTTACAGAAAAGGTTGTGCACTGTGGGCTAAAAAGTCCCATTAACCAGGAAGGTGAGTGTTGTTTTTCTCCTTTAATATAAGAATTTGCTACCTCAATTTTTTTTACTCATGTCAGCACTGAGATATAATACTGATACATGGATTGATGCTGAATTATATACATACTCCCTCCGTTTTTTAATAGATGACGCCATTGACTTTTTCTCACATGTTTGATCATTCATCTTATTCAAAAATTTTATGCAAATGTATAAGATATAAATCACACTTAAAGTACTATGAGTGATAAAACAACTCATAACAAAATAAATTATAATTTCGTAAATTTTTTGAATAAGACAAATGGTCAAACATGTGAGAAAAAGTCAACAGCGTCATCTATTAAAAAACGGAGGTAGTATTTCTCTAGCTTTTACTCATACGATTAAGATTTCTTTTAAATGTCAATATATCTTCTTTTTATGTATTTAAGCGTCCCTTTGTGCTTTTATTTTTGGTTTGCAAGTTGTTTATGTATTTCATTTAAGAAAGGTGTATGGATTACATGTATATAATCCTCGCAAAAAAATGCATGTATATATTGTGGATTTAGCCATCTATTTTCCCTGCTCTTTCATGCTTTCAAAAGGGCCAGCGGTCACTTGGTATTGTGTGGGTGCTCTGCACATGACTATTTTTATAAATATGTAAATCATGTTTGTGTATCCCTGCATCTTATGCTAGACGTTGATTAGTTTTCAGCAAAAAATTGGGAAGTTATACTTGGTTGAAATTAGTATTTTGTCGATGGTTGTCATAAATATATCAAAAGTTCTAAACTAGAAAAAAAATGGTATCCCCAAATCTAAAATATTTCCTACATAGTTCACGTTAAATGAAATGGCCTCATGCATATACAGATGAGTATCTAATGGAATGATTCACTCATTTACCAAAAAGATAGTACAATATTATTCATCATAGAATGCTACCATCACCGCCACTATGTTTTTTTATATTAGTAAAAGATGGATGAGCCTTTGGAGACTTATAAGTTATTAAGTTACTTATGCTTTTCTCACTTTCAGCTTGAAGGATACTAATATTAGTAATTCCACAAATGACACAATAGATATGCTACAATTTTGGCTCCACTTACACTATCCTGTATATGGCTACAAAACTGCAGCTGTGAGAAGATAGAATGGCATTACTTCAAGGGTAAAATCCTATTTTTTTTTGGTTTATAACTTGATGAATGTGATTTTGCAAAATACTCCTATATATTGCTGCTACCTCATAAAAATACATCCATGGATCAATGTTCCTCTAGCACTGATAGGCCTAGAAACAAGGTTGTCCTTTTTTCCCTTAGTGTGTGCGCACTATGATAAGATGTTACTATTAGGGTATTAGTATGTACCTGCAGGTCTGCAGGTTCTTTTGAATGTGATTTAATTAGCTAATGTTTGCTTTCATTTCAACCTGTTTACATTTTTCAGGATGTGATGCGATGCTGAATCTAATATTGGAAAGTCGAGCCCTTTGTTCTTCAATTGTCCTATTTGCAATGATTATGACCTTTAAATTTGTCATCAATTATTTATGACACCAATGCATTCTCTTGGTGTATGCACCAAAGCAATTTGTACGCGGAATTACTTATATTTTTTATATAATGAAAGCATTGTGTTCATGTTTGAACTAAAAGTGTAACAAACTGAGGTTTTAGTAGGGGATGCTTTGCATTGATAATAAAGTGCCCATTACTTTGTAGTTACATGGGATATTTGTTACATAGGATGGATTACTGACTCAAGTCTGGTGTCATTGATATACACAGGAGAGTTAATATAGAATATATGATGTTACTAATATATTTATCAATTGATTGCTTTAGTACATGGACGTGTTTTAGTGTATGCAGGCAGCGCGCAATGGCGCACCCTAGCATCTAGTAAAATTAAAGTTTCTCCTGTGCAACCTATGAGTAGGCAATGGTTAGAAAGTATAAAGGTCCCTGCTGCAGTTGATCTGTTCTGTCTCTCAATTGTCTAAGGTGGTGAGAAGCGGGTGTTCTACAATTTTTAGGCGTAAGGGTAAGCCTCCGTGCACATTTACTTAACATGAGAGAGAGTACTCAAACTGTGCACTTGTACATTTTAAATATAACAATGGTAGCAACTCCTGATCAACAACCAAGTTTATTTTCCTTTCGTCCTTTACTTGGGACGAGCAAAGGTTCAAGCTTGGGGGTTTTGTTGACGGTCGTTACAGACAATATTTGACTGCCAATAGAACTAAAATAATGAAGAATTTAGCTATGCTTACAATGTATGTTTGTTTTCAAATAATATATTTTCACTTGTACTTGGAGAATAACATGTTGCAGGAATTTATCAAATAAAATAAAGAGAAAGTGGAGAAAACATCACTCCTAAACAAGCAAATGGATACGGAGGGCCCACATGTCAAGTGTAACCGCCGGAAACAGCCTTAACTGCTAAAATCGCCATGAGGTCCCACCTGTCAGCCACCCTGCCGAAGCTGGAGGCCTGTTGGGCCAGCCCAGGTTCGGCCGAACCCTGGCGGCGTCCAATCAGCCTAGCCTTACACGTGGATGTCCAAGATCGCTTGCTGATGATGGTTACAGGGGTAAAATCGACATTTCGCATATCAGTAACCGTCATACCGACCCTATAAAAGGAGTTCACTTCACTTCTCAACACACTCAAGCAAGCTCAATTCCTCTTCATACATTAGTATTAGTGGTATAATGCTAAGTGTAGTAGTATAGAATAGTGTTCGGAGTCCTCGGAGTCTTCGGAAGAGTTTTCGGTATGGCTCTAGCAGCTCTTGTAATCTCTTCTGTAATACTTTCCGTATTAATGAAATACTCTTCTTTATATATCTTCGGTGCTTTGCTTAGTCTTAGTACTGGTCTTACTTTATATCTGTATTATATTAATTGTTGTGTGGGTAGCCTACCAGAGAGGTGTAATGGTGTGAGTTTAATGTCTAATTTATCAGTTGCTCTATGTCGGGTGCACGGCTATAGAGTAGTATTTAGTAATGTTAGCATGGTGTTTAGATTATTAAATATCATTAATTGGGCATATATGCTGCAGGACAGTAGAGGTGGGCCGCTGATGGTGATAGCACAGTATGGGTATTTCTCCACGTTAGTATATATTCCTAAGACAAATTCCAAGGGAGGGTACTCCTCCATATGTAGCCCCGGTTGGACGGCCATGACAGGTTGTCGTCAGTATCTCGCCAACCCAGGGTGGTCTCTCGAAGTACCAAGAGGACACTGTTAGGGGGTATTGGCCTATTAGCAGATGTAAACTAAGATTTGAGTGTATATTAGAAGAATAGTAATAGAGTGCTTTCTGTTTCTTCCACTTAGTTAAACTTATTTTACTAGTAATATGCCCGTGCTAACGCTACGACATTATTTATAATGTAAAGCAAACAACCAAAAGTAACAATATATGTTTCAAAAGTTTTCTGACATTATGTTCAAACAAGATCACAAGTATTAAGCACAAAAACGTAAAAGAAAGAAAAAAATCTAAATAAATTATGTTCTGGAGCCTTAGCATCGACATCATCGTTAAGAACTAAATTAGATGCAATACTATTGCATCGTGCTTATGGAGCATTAATGTCTTCCATCTTAGAGAAAACCTACCCATCAAAACCATCATCACTACCAGGCAACCATATGCCTATCTTAGTAAATAAAAAACAAGCTAACTTATTCGTCAGGAACCTTTGGATTCTCCCAGTTCTCTCCTCAAGCAACGATCTTATTGAATATGCCACCATCGTAATTCTGATAGACAATTGTAATATATACCATTAGGAATAATACACTGTAGTGTAGCAAAACTGATGTATAGACTGGAGAGATAAACCTTACCTGAATTCAAAAGAAAACCAACTTACAGAGGCTACATATAAATTGTTTATAAATTATATATGTTTAAATCTACAAATAGTACTACTCCATTTCTTTTTCACAATCTTTGCCATGTACTTTCGGCATAAATTCAATGGTTAATTAATCGGGGTCCAATTACATAGAAGCATGAAAACAAACAATTTGCTTGAAAAGTTCAAAAGTGAAAAATTGAAGCTATTAGTGCAGATTAAATCAGAGCACAATGAAAAATCCAAATACACTCCACTAACCCAATTTAATTGCTAGGCTACCTGTATGGTAGCCAAACCCCTCAGCCATTAAATGCTTAGACAGATCCCTCGAGAGTAGTAGAAATCCCTAAGAAAACATGCAGTTGTCGGTTGCTAAATTATGCTTAGCATCCTAATTACATACTTACGGCAACATGATGATGGTGTTTAACCACCTCTTGCAATTTTCCATTTTGCACCCTTTCATTCCTTCGCATGCCTCCCCAGAAATTGGTGCAGCAAACACGATCCCATCTACACCTCCATACAGTCAGATTGGTTCTTTGACTTCTTCTGGACCATGGCTACATTGGTTTCTAAATTTGTTAAATTCAGAAATGGTCTCTCTGTATCATGTACATTTGCTTGTTGAAATTATAAGCACATAATGATTTAATTTATTCCATAAATAAATCATGATATTGCAGATGTAAACTAGCATGAACGCATCATTAGATCTACACATGTAAACTAAGCAGTAAAACATGAACATATCAAATATGCGCAACATATTGAACACGTACCGAGGTGGTGGAAAGACTGGTTGCTCAGCAGGAACTACTCGCGGTTGCGGGCGTCGACGAAGGCGCGCAGCATGCGAGCGGAGAGGAAGGCGAGCCGTAGCGAACGAACAGGGAGCAGTCGCGCGAAGCGCTTCCCAAAAACCTTATTGCCGCCTTCTCCCGGTGCAGGACGTCGAAGGCAGAGGTTCCGGAGACCTGCTCTCCCGATCGCTGGTGCACGCCGGCGAGCGGGATGGAGTAGTCTACGAGCGACGGCGCAGCACAGAGTAGGAGGCAAACCCTAGATTGATTTCGCGTATGTTGCGTGAAGGCGGCGGCTCGGTTTATATAGAGATAGGTCGCTTGATCAGGGCGCCCGCACGATCTCTACTCCGTGTAACCGAACCGGATAAGTCGCGCGTAACTTATCAGGACTCCACGCCGTTTTCACGCACCGGATTTTTCGGAATGTTTCCAAAACAAAAACAAATCCGAATTTCCCGCAGCAAAACAAAACTGCAAAAGGAGGCTGCATCTGCGCAAGGGTGAGGAGCACGACGCACCTGCCCTGCCCTGCCAGGCGAGGCGAGGCGAGGCGAGCGCGTGTGTTCCCCCTCTTCTCTCCACCACACATACTTCAAGTGGCTAGGAGGGCATCCTCCCTTTTAAGGAGGTCCCTCTCTCCTAGAATAAGCAAGGTGGTACTAAACTCCACATGCATGCCATCCCATTAGGTGGGCTTTTGTGATTTTCCAAAAAATTAATCTTCGAATGGGTCTTAGCCCATCTATTAATTCTAACAATCCTCCACCAAATCTCAAAATCCCACTGAGATTTGCCTTTTCCAATGTACTGTTTATATACCAGCGGTTCGATGGAGACCGATTAAGGTTGAACATCCACCTAGAACTCCAAACTACACTTACTCACAACTTGAACAATAGACTACGCTTTGAATTGCAAGTCTTGTGCAAGCAAGTTTCACTCAGAGTCTTATCTAGTACTAGACCGTCTGTAGACTACCCCTCGGGTGGAGCGTATAAGTCATACTTCTAGGTCTTTAGTAAGCTTCCTAGAAGATTCACCCAAAATCTCCATAGATTGCGACCAACAGTCAAGCTTACAAAGGTGAGTTCTTTCAAGAATGCTCTGCAGGACAACATCTTCGCTAATTAAAGCCAACAGAACTCATTAAGCCATAACCAACCTGCCTTGCAGCTCACGAGAGTACATGCATCTTCACTTAGAGAGGGTATAGATTGGTACTCTCCTCTAGTTTACTAATGGTTTGTTCTTCCCAGGTTCTAATTCACGGGATCTCCGATCAAATAGACTGGATTACCACCATTGTATAACTCACATGGGTCTCAAACCCATCTCCTTCGATGCATTGTCTATCACATTTCGTGATAGTCCCTTCGTGAAGGGATCTGCCAGGTTTCTAGCTGTTTGGATGTAATCCAACGTTATAACCCCGGAGTTTCTCAATTTCCTGACAGACTTCAATCGTCTTTTCACATGTCTAGACGATTTCATATTATCCTTAGAACTATTCACTTTGACAATTACCGTTTGATTGTCACAGTTCATAAGGATAGCCGGTATCGGTTTTTCAACAATAGGCAGATCCATTAGTAGATCACGCAGCCATTCTGCCTCAACATTAGCAGTATCCAGTGCCGTCAGTTCTGCTTCCATGGTTGACCTCGTCAAAATGATCTGTTTGTAAGACCTCCACGAAACAGCACCACCACCCAGTGTGAAGACATATCCACTAGTAGCTTTGATCTCATCCACATCAGAGATCCAGTTAGAATCACTATAACCCTCCAGTACCGCAGGATACCCAGTATAGTGAAGCCCCAATTCTATAGTACCTTTCAGATAGCACATTACTCGCTCAAGCGCACGCTAGTGATCATCTCCCGGATTAGAGGTAAACCGGCTCAACTTGCTCACAGCAAAGGAGATATCAGGCCTAGTTGCACTAGCCATGTACATCAGCGAGCCAATGATTTGGGAGTATTCCAGTTGATTCCTAGCAATTCTCTTGTTCTTGCGAAGCAACAAGCTAGGATCATAAGGTGTTGGAGAAGGCTTACTATCAATGTAGCCAAAGCGATTCAAGATCTTCTCCACATAATGGGACTACAAGAGTGTAATCCCATTCTCACCTCTAATTAGCTTAATGTTTAAGATAACATCAGCTACTCCCAAATCCTTCATATCAAAATTTTGAGACAAGAATGATTTAACCTCATTTATCACCTCAAGGTCTGTCCCAAATATCAGTATGTCATCAACATACAAGCACAGAATAACTCCCTCACCCCCACCATGGCGATGGTACACACATTTATCTGCCTCATTGACTGCAAAGCCTGCAGATGTCAATGTTTTGTCAAATTTCTCATGCCATTGCTTTGGAGCTTGTTTCAGACCATACAAAGACTTCAACAATTTGCACACTTTGCCTTCTTGACCTTCAACTACAAACCCATCAGGTTGATCCATATAGATCTCCTCATCCAGCTCTCCATTAAGAAAATCTGTCTTAACGTCCATTTGATGAACGAGAAGACCATGTGAGGCTGCTAAGGAAGGTAGCACACGAATTGTGGTCAATCTAGCAACAGATGAGTAAGTGTTAAAGAAATCTTCGCCTTCTTTCTGAGTATAGCGCTTAGCAACAAGCCGAGCCTTATACTTTTCAATAGTACCGTCAGGCCTGAGCTTCTTCTTGAACATCCACTTGCACCCCACAGGTTTACACCCATAGGGTCGCTCTGTCACCTCCCAAGTCCCGTTAGCGATAATGGAATCCATTTCACTACCGACAGCCTCCTTCCAGTAGTCTGCATCAGGAGATGCATATGCTTCTGAAATTGACTTAGGAGTGTCATCCACGTGGTACACAGTGAAATCATCACTAAAGGACTTAGCCATCCTTTGTCTCTTACTCCTTCGAGGAGTTTCACTGACATCCTCCTTAGTGACATGTTCGTGTGTATGTTTAGTTTGTTCTGGTGGTGTGATCGAACTGGGAATTATTTCAGAGGGTTGGCTCGAACTACTATGTGTATCCTTCATTGGGAAAAAGCTCTCAAAGAAGGTAGCATCACGAGACTCCATAATTGTACCAACATGCATGTCAGGTACATCAGATTTAACTATTAAAAATCTATAGGCAATGCTGTGATGAGCATATCCCAGAAAGACACAGTCCACAGTCTTAGGTCCCAGTTTGCGCTTCTTCGTTATTGGTACATTGACTTTCGCCAAGCACCCCCACGTGCGCAAATAAGAAAGTGATGGTTTTCTCCCAATCCATATCTCATATGGTGTTTTGTCCTTATTTCTATTAGGAACTCTGTTTAACACATGATTCGAGGTCAACAATGCCTCCCCCCACCATGCCTTAGGTAGCCCCGCGGTGTCCAACATGGCATTCACCAAGTCAGTCAGTGTGCGGTTCTTCCTTTCAGCAATCCCATTAGACTCGGGAGAATAAGGAGGCGTCCTCTCATGTATAATGCCATGTTCCTCACAGAATAAGTCAAACTCGTTTGAGAAATACTCTCCACCACGATCAGACCTAAGTCTTTTTATCTTTCTATCAAGTTGATTTTCAACTTCTGCCTTATAAATTTTAAAATAGTCTAGAGCCTCGTCTTTCGTTTTCAACAAGTACACATAGCAAAATCTAGTAGCATCATCAATCAACGTCATGAAATATCGTTTTCCACCCTTCGTCAACACCCCATTCATTTCACAAAGATCTGAATGTAGTTCTAGTGGTGCCAAGTTTCTCTCCTCGGCAGCCTTATAAGGTTTGCGAGGTTGCTTCGATTGCACACAACTATGGCACTTAGAACCTTTGACAATGGAAAACTTAGGAATTAAACCCATGCTGGAAAGCCGAGACATCAAGCCAAAATTAATATGACATAAACGTGAGTGCCAAACATTAGCCTTATCATCCACACTGCCACAAATATGGTTCACAGACTTATTGCCGAAATCAGAAAGGGAAAAGCGGAATAGGCCTCCGCACTCATAACCTTTACCAATAAAATATCCATGTTTAGAAACGACTACTTTATTAGACTCAAAAACCAACTTAAATCCGTCTCTAGTCAGACGGGAGCCACTAACAAGATTCCTGTCTATAGAAGAGACATGCTGCATGTTCTTCAGCTGCACGATCTTTCCCGAAGTAAACTTCAGATCTACTGTGCCAACACCATGAACATAAGCATATGACCCATTCCCCATTAGGACGGTGGAACCCCGTGCGACCTGATAAGAAGAAAACAATGAGATGTCAGCACAAACATGTACATTGGCCCCAGTATAAACCCACCAATCAGTAGACTAATTAACTAAAAAAATAGTAGGTAAATTACCATACCCGCTTCCATCTCCAGTGTTGCCAATGGTCACATTAGCAGACTTAGAAATGCCCTACAGGTGCCTTCATCCCCTTACGTTGTGGACACTTCCTAGCCAGATGACCATGTTAGCCACACACAAAGCAAGTCCTCTCATCCTGATTAGGATTGTTATTGTTCTTCTTCTGCTTCTTGAAGTTGGTGGTCTATTGAGCTTTGTATTTCCCCTTGCTCTTGTTCTGGGCCTTGTGCACAACATTGGCACTGGACTGCCCACCATCGCCCTTAGACGCAGCATCGTTTTCCCGAGCTTTCTCCTCAACATCAAGAGACGCTATCAACCCCTCAACGAAGTATTCCTGTCTCTTGTAATTGAGTGCAGTACCGAAACTTCTCCAAGATGGAGGTAGTTTCGCAATAATGCACCTGGCCACAAATTTGTCGGGTAAGACACACTTAAGGAGTTCGAGTTCCTTAGCCATGGTTTGTATCTCATGAGCCTGTTCGACTATAGAACGGTTGTCAGCCATCTTGTAGTCATGAAACTGCTCCATGATATACAGATCATTGCTAGCATCAGTAGCACCAAATTTAGTATTCAGTGCATCCCACAACTCCTTAGCGTTAGTCAAATGCATATACACCTCGACCAGACGATCGCCAAGAACGCTAAGAATGCATCCCACAAAGAGAGTAGTGGCTTCCTCGAATTGCTTCTGCTGATCAGCAGTAAGAACTCCTTCAGGTTTGCCAGTACTCACCCAGAAGCATTTCATAGCTGTCAACCACAGAGTGACCCTGATCTGCCATCTCTTAAAGTGCACACCGGTGAATTTATCCGGCCTCAGTGCATCGGCAAAACCAGCCATAGTAAAATCATAGCGCCTATAATAAGGTTTTTGGATTGTTGAAATTATAAGCACATAATGATTTAATTTATTCCATAAATAAATCATGACATTGCAGATATAAACTAGCATGAACACATCATTAGATCTACACATGTAAACTAAGCAGTAAAACATGAACAGATCAAATATGCGCAACACGTCGAACACGTACCGAGGTGGCGGAAAAACCGGTTGCTTGGCAGGAACTACTCGCGGTTGCGGGTGTCGACGAAGGCGCGCAGCACGCAAGCGGAGAGGAAGGCGAGCCGTAGCGAATGAACAGGGAGCAGTCACGCGAAGCGCTTCCCAAAAACCTTGTTGTCGCCTTCTCCCCGTGCAGGACATCGAAGGCAGAGGTTCCGGAGACCTGCTCTCCTGATCGCCGGTGCACGCCGGCGAGCGGGATGGAGTAGTCTACGAGCGACGGCGCAGCACAGAGTAGGAGGCAAACCCTAGATTGATTTCGCGTATGTTGTATGAAGGCGACGGCTCGGTTTATATAGAGATAGGTCGCTTGATCAGGGCGCCCGCACGATCTCTACTCCGTGTAACCGAACCGGATAAGTCGCGCGTAACTTATCCGGACTCCACGCTGTTTTCACGCACCGGATTTTTCGGAATGTTTCTAAAACAAAAACAAATCCGAATTTCCTGCAGCAAAACAAAACTGCAAAAGGAGGCTACATCTGCGCAAGGGTGAGGAGCCAATTTTGCGGACCATTCGACGCGTAACATCGTGCACGCGCGCCGCCTGCCAGGCCAGGCGAGCGCGCGCGTGTGTTCCCCCTCTTCTCTCCACCACACATGCTTCAAGTGGCTAGGAGGGCATCCTCCCCCTCTCCTAGAATAAGCAAGGTGGTACTAAACTCCACATGCATGCCATCTCATGAGGTGGGCTTTTGTGATTTTCCAAAGAATTAATCTTCGAATGGGCCTTAGCCCATCTATTAATTCCAACATTGCTTTGGTCCGATAAGTATGTGGCCTTAAAATTTTGAGTTATCAATATACAAAATGCATTACCGATGATGTAGAACAGGTTTAGGTGTTGCAGCTATCAAGACAGAAACTGTACCATTTAGCATTCTAGCAATCTAGCACAGGTAAGAACTCACTAAATGAGCATCACTGATAAAAATGCGACAGATCAAAGGCACTGGTTGATATCGCACCGTACTAACTCAACATAGCCACGCGTAGCTGAACACATGAACCGCGCTGCCACCGGAGGCCACAAGCGTACGAGCAAATGGAACCAGCTCCCAGAAACACCACAACAGGTAAAATTTCATTAATTTTTTCAGGGTTAGCCTGATCATAATTTTCAGTATAACGCTCTCAGCTGGAAGAACCTTAGGTTGAGTATTGCATATAAGTATTTATCATGGGATTAGAGTAGTACCAAATCTTAATTCAGATGATAAGAGTGCACAGGTGTCGATCTGTGCAACATTACTATTCCCAAACAATGATATCTTCAGAAGCTTCTGAAACTTGAAAATGGTTTGCAAAGTTCCTGCCAAGGAAAAAATAAAATAAAATAAAATTTTGCCATCAGTAACATTGGAAACAAGAGCTCTGTTTGATCAAAGTCACAGACATCTAGCGCCAACAGTCTATGAAGGCCAATATCTGTAGCACGATTTGACAATGCTCAAAATTTTAGATCTACTCAAAATTGTGGTAGCATGTTGTTTCCAATAAAAAGTACAATTAAAGCACAACACAGAGATCAATTGAAGTACAATTAAAGTACAACTTATGCTACAGGACCTAACAAGAAACATGGTTTATTCAAAGGACCTAATGCAAACCATCCAATTTTCATTTTTACATATATAGTTGTATGTGACAAGATGATATCAAGGGATTGTTGGGAAATAATCTCTCGGCTAAGGAAACTGAGAGAAAATCACGCGATCCTGTTTTCCACCCGTTGACCAGCGTGATTAGCTCACGATTAAATTTCCTTAAATGCACGCGCAATAGTCGGTAGCGCGACCAACGTTTCCTTTTGGAGCAGCCCCCGATTCCCTCAGTGCAAAATAAAAGGGGAGGCCGGCCCGTGAGAAGGTGACAATCTCACTCACGGTTCCAATCTCTCCGACATCCCAAAACCCTAATTTCCCGATTCTCAGTTGCGCAGGAAGGGATTCGTAGTGCTGTTCCGGGACAATGTAGGTGGTGACCAAAAGGCCGCCGCCACCCCGCAGGTGATCACCGGTGACCTCTTCGGGATCAAGCCGGTGTACTCACTGCTACGACCACTTCTCCTACACCGACAATTCGCGAGGTGGTTCGAGGTTCTGCATCTCTACATCCACTCCGGACCAAGCGAGAACAATTGCAATGGCTTCAAACAACGGTCAGTAATCCTAAATTCTGCATTAGGGTGATCATGTTAGGCCGACCGGAAGGCCGCCGCCACCCCGCAGGTGATCACCGGCGACCTCTTCGGGATCAAGCCGGTGTACTCACTGCTACGACCTCTTCTCCTACACCGACAATTCGCGAGGTGGTTCGAGGTTCTACATCCTCTACATCCACTCCGGACCAAGCGAGAACAATTGCAATGGCTTCAAACAACGGTCAGTAATCCTAAATTCCGCATTAGGGTGATCATGTTAGGCTTAGCACTTATGTCTTAGTAGATCGCAATATCTACAGGGATTACCGTGCTTGCAGGCAGATGTTCTAGATGATTAGCCGAGGGCGTGGAGCTGCGTTGGTTCAGAGACGGTCGTGGAAGTGGAGCAGCTATCAGCGGAGTAGGCAGTGATGCACAACCTGATGGAATACGCGTAGGCTACGATAGCATAAATCAAAATTTTCTACTGCGTAAACTAGGAACCATGCAAGTATTAGATCATAGATCGTTACCACTCGACACGCTGCGTAGCAGAAGAAAGCGCTAAGAAGTCGAAGGAACTTTCGCGAAGTAGCGCGCGTCGATGTAGAGGAAGTAGTCGATCGCACCGGCTCGACCTTCTCCTCCTCATGCGTTCTCCTCGCCGTACTCCCACGTCGACCAGCACCGCAAACCAGCGGCGCCTCTACCGGTATTCACACGTACATGGACGGAACGCCACACGCAGATGTGCTAGCACCCGCGCGCGGCTAGGGTTTTGCTCGGGGAGGGGAGTGGCGGCTAGGGTTTCTCACATGATGCAATACCTCCGCCGATCACACCCCTCACGAATATATAGGATCCATGATTCGGGCCTCCAAGGCCCATAGGACTCCTATTTGAATCCCTATCCAAATTAAACTCATATTGGATCTCCATCCAATCCCCTTATTCCGGCCCATTAAGCGTGCGACCCTGTAGATTCATGTACACTCGGCTGTAACCCGAAAACTCCTTTCGGTCCACGTGTCAATAGCGGTCCCTAGCAGAACGTATTGACCCACCGGGCATACATAAAGATCATATTGGCTGAACCTCTAGTGTATACTTGTATGATCCACTTTGCCTCACGATATCGATTAAGCTCAAGGCTAGATATGTGCTATCCTCTAATCACTCAATCATTCACTCGAACCTGTGATAGATTATATAATTTGTGATTGACTCCTCAATCACCTTTGGCATGGCCATGCATTTCCATAATCTACAACATCGAGGGGCCCAGAGATATCTCTCCATAGGAGGGGCAAATCCCATCTTGATTATTCATATCACACTACATGTTTCACAGCATACCCGGAAACTACTTTTATAACTACCCAATTACGGAGTAGCGTTTAGCAGTCTCTAAGTAAGCTACTACACATGTTGGGAACCGTGATAATCTCAGGTTTAAGGATTCAACACCAACACTAAATGAGATCACTGATGACACAACACATATGGCTCTTGCGGTGTCTCATGTTGGGTCTATCCAACATGTTCCCCAACATGTGTTCACATTATTAATTTGGTATCTCTACTAGTTGGGTGCCCGTGCATTGCAACGGGAAAAAACTAAACAGACATATTAAATTACATTGCGTAAAATGCTGTTAAATAATCATTGAGCCTAAATTTGTTGTAACAAAAACCTTAATATAACATGAACCATAAAAACCAATCTAGTCGCAGTAAAGGCTTGTCATCTACTTCCTCTGTTTCACAATGTAAGTCATTCTAGCATTTCCCACATTCATATTAATGTTAATGCTAGAATGACTTACATTGTGGAACGGAAGGAGTAGAATAAATAGCCGAAAATGATCTAACTTTAACTCATGCCACCTATTATTTGACCTCCTAATCCAGCGGTATGCAAGACCACCATTCCTCCAGGACGCATCAACGCGTACTTTCATTTGTATATGCAGTTCCTTCGAACACGTGAGTACCACGCACCTTTCATATTATTGAGGAGATCAAACTCATAAGAAACCATGAGGGCGGATCCAACATTGTAGAGATGGTGCCACATGACATCAATTAATTTTTACTGCACATAAATGTAGGTCAGAACTTGTACAATGTATGATTTAAAAATATATATTACCAATTTCTACAGAACTTATGGATAAACAGAAACAAAATAAGGCTTATGAATGAAAAAAAAAGAAAATAATTGGCTGGTAGAACATTTTAGTATATTCATAGCTAGAAAATGTGTAACATAGTTCTGATGTTCTATAGATGGCACATCTCAGTTTTGATAATGAAAGGTTGCTAGCACGGGTGCAAAACAAAAGAGTAAATCAAGACACCTCACAGATACTCTAGTCTGGCCTACCAAGTCCAATAGAATTCATAAGCGAAAAATATATGCTACAACTACGTATGAATATACAAGAGAACACAGTTCGTAAGTACATTCTATCAGCTTGCAATTGAGTTCCCTCTGTAGATCAGAATCTTACCTTTTTCCATAGGGTGTTTTCAAAGTTTCAACTTCATGTCAAAAAAGAGAGGAACCATTCAAAACAAATGATCATATGATATGTTACTGAAGATCCATTTGAAAAGAAGTTGAATAAAAAAGGAACTAAATGAAGCTTACTGGCATCTTCTTCCCCGCCAGGGTAGGGATGCAAGCGGGCCGACCCGCGAGTTCACTTATAGGTCAAATAAATCATATTTCATGGGTTTTCGTGTCGGTCCAGTTTACCGCATCATAGATATGAAAACTCATTTATAGGTCAAATTGATAGGTAACCCGCTGGTCAAACCTGCAGGTTACGTACTAATTTTGCCTATAAGCGGGTTCGTGGACAATGTCACGTCCAGAAATTCACTAGTAATTTCCGAACTAATTTGTGCATAGAATCCTCGTCCAGGAATCAGCCGAGGTACACAAACTGACAATTTAATATAGAAATCCATCATAATAATAACGTTACATACTTACAAAACAGAAGAAAATCAGCAGCGGAATAACGGTCTAGCGATGGCTTCAGCTCCACTCCCACAGGCAGTTCAACTGGGGTATAAGCCAAACGTCTTCTTCTGGATCCTTTTCTTCAACTGAGGTTGATTGATTATTGCAAGGTGAGCATATGACATACTCTGCAAGCCACACAGCAAATATGCAAGTGCACAAGGATACCAAAAGATGGCATAATATAGGCTCATTTGCAAAAGCAGCATTTAGCAAACATTTGAGAATTGAAAAACAGTAGAGTAATTAATCAATGTTATTCAACACTGAACAGCACACCCATGCTGCTCAGGCCCAACCATCCTGAACAACCATACCCAGCTGTACAGATCTAACTCCAAACCAGGAGCTAAGCAAATTATTACCAGTTATAGCATCAATAATTACTGTGAGAGGTGTGAGACTAATCACGAAAAAAATTGTTCAACCTGCCCATGACCGCGGGCACGGCTATTCGAATAGTTTTACTCTTGGCCAGAGGTGTACCACCACTGTACCCACAAGACACAGCTCCACGACATGTCACCATGCACCTCAATACCACCACGGTACCTCGGAAAGGAACTGTGACAGTACCCCTCGCACAACACAACTCACCACAGTGCACCATTCCTGGATCATAATCACCCCCTCTACAACCAGAGCCATGGACTCCCCAGCGACCCCCATGGACTTCTCGCCGCTTCTTAGTCTGGTGCCCCGCAATGAACCATGCTATACGAAAGGTAAAGCCGTTGCCCACGCTGGCTTGTGCTTGGCACGATAAATAATTCACAACAATAGCTCGTGAACCGTTCCTTAATTGTCATGAGCACGACCTTCAAAACCATGTGCTTACAACCCACTATTATCAAGTTTTAATTATCAATTAATTATCATAACACGATTAACCATCGTGAGCTACCATTAAATATAACCATAAGTAATAATGTAGTGTGATTCATCCCATTTATGGCTAAGCAATTATATATATAGCATTTAGCTGAACCAATCCAATATATAAAGTCCAAGCTAATCAATTTATTACCCATAGGAAAATAAAGTCATCTTCGGCCATAATTAATTGGGAATGGCTCACCACCCGATGACATTCGAAAATAATGCATAAGTTGAAATAAAACAATAGCTTTAAATAGGTTCAACATGCTCAAAGGGTTGTTTGAGATCTGTGTGACTTGCCTTGCAATAATCGGTCTTCAATTAATCTTCTTGAACACTTCCGACGCACTCACGAACCTTCGCAACGACGGAAACGACAAGCTAACACACAAAACGAAGAAAAAGACTAATAAAAACCAAATAAACAGTACATAAAAAGTAGACAAACATGTAGATCATGATTTTAGATGAATTTAGAGACTTGAACCACTTAATTCCGACTTCATATGAATTAGTTATCAATTTTACAAGATAAATATGATTTTAGCCTTATACAGAATAGGATAAACAATGTCATGACGACATCATTGCCGGCGATGGAGGGTTTAGGCGTCCAAACTGAGGCACCAGAAGAAAGAGCACGACGAGGGGAACTCACTGAGGGGCGGCACGACGATGAAAAACGGCTGGCGATGAGATCGGGAGTGACGACGGGGTACCGATCGATGGTGGCGGCAGAGTTTTAGCGACGGGAGACGACAACCGAGGGGTGGACGGGGTTCTCCTCGCAGCTGCGATGCCGAGGGAGGCTGTGGCGAGGTCCGGCGACTATGGGGTCGATAAGGAGGCTTCACCGGAGATCAAAACAAGGCAGCAACCCACTGGTTCAAGGTGACGGCAATCTCCCGGCGGGATTTGGGGCAAAAGAACCGGCGGCCGGGGTAGAGCTGACCCTTGCGAAGCCGAGGGAGGCGACGGCTCAAGGCGGCGTTGACCAGAGAGGCGGCGCGGCGCTGCTGGAGATGGTGGCGGCGCTGGAGAGAATGGGACTCGCGGGGAGAGACGGCTAGGGCACGGGAGCTCGAGCTAGGGGTTGGAAACGAAAGAGGAGAGCTTGGGGGTTCTATTTATAGCCACGGGAGAGAGATATCTGGCTTGGAACGCAAGGAATCGCGTCGGGAAAACTTAGGGTTTGGTGGAGAGATAAACTCGAAAACGAATCCAAATTCGCGTCGAATTCAAAGGGATAAAACCGGATTTTTGGGGAAAGAGATAGAGGAGGATAAGGGAAACAAGTCCCCTCAACTAATTTTCGGAAAACACGAGAGATAAGGCCGGATTCGGAGGAGAAAAACCGAGCCAACTCGGTCTCAGTTTGGCTGTCCTGAGGTTGAAGATGAACAGTAGCGAGGGACGTAAAGCAGACTTTCTCCGAGAGCTTCCTTTACTAGGCCGGATTGAAGGAGGGACCTGAAATGGACTTCGGAGGAGGGATAAGGCCAGCCGAAAGGGAGGGAGAATGGGCCGAGAACTAAAGGTGAACCTTTCCAGTTTCGGCCCGAAAAGGAAAAGGGGATTTTAATTACTTTTCCAATTAAATTAATCACTGAAATGATCCTTGAATTGTTAAAAATACTTCTATTGCTCAAATAATTTCAACAAAAATCCTGAAAGTACTTGAACACTATAAGTATTTAAAAAAAATTAAAATCAGACCATTTAATGATTAATTTAATATGTGAATAATTACTGAAATGTTGTTTGTATTATTAAAGTTAAGAATTGAGCTCCGAAAAAATCAAAGAAAATTCCAGAGAGTATAATTAACTATGGCGAACTTAATAAAAATTAAATCCAGCCATACTTTATATTTAGGAAATTTTATTTCCCACATTTAACTTCACTTGTAAATTAATGAACATTTAATATAAATTCTAAAAATAATTTTATTAAATAATTTATGAATCCTAAAGCGAAAATCAGGATGTGGCAGACAAGCCCACTTGCACCCCTAGCGAAGGGAGAGGCGACCACACCGGTGCTGCCACCTCCCCCGCCATCTGCGTCGCCGCCTTCCCCCACCATCCGTGTCGCTTCTTCTTCCTCAACTTCGCCGGCGCCGCCCACCACCTACTCCGCCGCCTTCCTGACCGTGCCACCTCCCCCCGCTATTTGCGCCGCCTTTCTCGCCATCCGTGGTGTCGCCTTAACCCACCATCCGTGCCGCTTCTTCTTCCCCAACCTCGCCCGGGCCGCCCACCACCTGCTCCGCCGCCTTCCCGGTTGCACCACCTCCCCGCACCGAGCCGCGCCATCGCAACTACTGCTGCCTGCTCCACATTCTAACCGCCCTCAATGTCGTGGATGGTAGGGGAAGGCGGCGGCGCCGGCATGGTTGCGTTATGACACAAGTCTTGACAAAAAGCAATGGTTTCACTGCCATTGGTAATACTGTTACTATGATCAGCATCTACAATATGAAATAGGGAATTAAGTAATTGTTAATTGTCAAAATAATTATAGCTGTTAAGGGTAGCAGTGTGCGCTTAGGCCATCTCCAATGCTAGGTGCTTATATGGGAGCTTAGAAAAGAAAAAACAAAATCCATTTTACTACCCAAACTAATCCAATAGCTAGATCACTTAATCTCTGAAATATTTTTTATCCTCCAAACTATTGAAAATGGCACTTTATTTCTTAATAACATCTCTTTTTTTTACTCTTTATACAAGACTAGAAAAAATGCCCGTTTGTTGCAATGGGTGAAGGTTATTTTAATCTTATTATTGCTATACTGTTTAGTTGAGATGAAATTCACTGTAGTAATTCGCTTAGATATATATATATATATATTAAAAAAAATCATGAGCTATATTTAGGAGTCCGATTATCTCAAGCTAGCATGCGAGTTTTTTTAAAGAGGCTTCTTATATGACTCCTTTATTTTCAAAAGCGAACGAATTTAAAAACTGACTCATACACGGAAGACGTTCCAAAGTACCGATAAAAACTTCTTCAATTTTTATAAGAGTAGAAATATATTTTAAGATAAAACTTTTTATAATCATAGATGGCGCTATCATCTAATCTAAAGACTTCAAACCGACCCCCATCTGCTCGCTCCCCAGCGTTTTGCGCTGGCGTGGACGTGGCCGGGGCGCGACACGTCAGCAGGCGCTTGAAGGAGGAGGGATTTCGTGAGCGCTCCTGCCTCCGCGTCGTCGCTGGTCATTTTACAAAAAAGCCCTTGATTTACTTGATAATTTGTTATAGGTCCCTATCCCTTAGTTTTAACGTTATGCGTTCTTAATTAGAGGACCTCTATAAACAAAAATATTCTATACGAAGAAGAGAAAATTTGGAAAATAGGACCGCGCTCGGAAACATTGAAACTAAGGGGCTTTTTCGCAAAAACGTTTATCCCAATCAACCCCTCCCCCGAAACCCTAGCCGCCACTGTTCACTCTCCGCCTCTCCTTGGTCCGCGCTCCTCTCCTCTCGTTCGCTCTCTCCCTAGCCCACGCCGCCGCCTCCTCCTCACGGCGCCCTCCCTCCCCCTTAGGCCTCGCCGCCGCATACTCTCTGCCACCTAGCCTCATCACCACACCTCCCTCTCACCACCGCGGGGCCGGTTCCGGTGGATCCGGATCCGGCAGCCACGACCTCCCCGCCGGCGGATCCAGCCACCCGAAGGTATGGGCTGGTTTAGCACGAGGTTTGGAGTGTGAGCCGCAACTGGAGACGATGGAGTTGAAGGAGGCGGCGTTGCTACCAACGCCGACGTTCTTTTTGGTGGGTGAGAGCAGTAGGAGTACTTCGACGGCGTCGCCTCACGCAGCGGCTATGGAGGAGTCGCCGGAGGGAGAGCCAGAGTGGAGGCGATGGAGCTGGAGGCGGCGGTGGTGGCGTTCTTTCCAGCGGCGGACGGAAAAAAAAACATGAGGCTTTTGTAAACGAAGAACACATCATAAAAAAATATATGCCATGTAGCACAACCCATCACTATCAAACACCAAGGGCACTAAGTTGTTCCAACTCGCTGGCCATATTACGGAATTTAGGTCTAACTTAACACTTAGTCAGGCCTTTAGAACATAAACAAACTCAGAACTGCAAGAACTATAAAAGAAAGGGACAATCTTAGCAGAGCCCAATAGCTAAATCATATATCATCAAATTTCTTCCCATGAAACAATGTTTGGATGAAAAACTGAAGCAATCTAGCATGATGGAAAAAAAGTAAAGCAACCTAACATGATGGGACAGAGGAGAAAGCTCACAGTGTTGATAGCGACTTGCTACCCCTCCTGGTGGCACTACTATTGCCGGTTGCTACCCCTCCTGGAGGCAAAACAAAAGAAGGAAACAGTATGAGCCACATTGATAAATCACCACAAATTCTGATTGACTATCACATATTCCAATTTGTATCATAAACTGCTCAAGAACATGTATTCACATCTATACACACAAAAATGCATATACATTCAAACATCAACATGCGCAACATACCATCCCACATGTTCATCAATTTGCACATCCACACCATCACTGTTTTAATCAGTCTACCAAGAACACCAAGAAGAACAGAAACTTACAAGGTCAAATGGAGCCGGGGAAGATCCGCTTTGACCTCAGTCTCCTGCACATCGCCGGTGCATGCTCGGGAAGGATGGCGTGTCTGAGACGTTGCCGTTGTCACTACCGCCACCAAGCTCAACAGATCCGGAGACCCTGGATCTTTCACATCCAACTTCCCCACCGGCTCTGGCTCTGGATTAGAGAGAGGGAGAGCAAGAAGAAAATGGGGGTGGAGGAGCAAAGTCCTTCCCCATGGAGCTCGCCGCTGTGGAGAAATGACAACCGTTGACACTACCGATGAGCCTCTTGTAAAATTGCAGACACCAAAATGAAGGAAATAGGGTGACGGTTTCTTGCCTGGCTGCTGCTACTCCCAGGCCTCGTGTTTTTCGCATCAACAATCGTCATCACCTATTTATCAAGTTTGGTAGTGTGGATGGAGGGGTAAATCCATTTTTCCAGACATATTACCAGTCAGTTGTGCATAACCTGATGTCATTTAACTGTAAGTACATTTATGTTTCTTTAGGTTTCTCGCAGCACTGAACAGAATTTAGCATTCTTTGCTGTGTACAACATGGAGACGACAGATATTGTTTCACTCTATCAGGTACCTATTCTCATTGAAACATGTTGGAGTTGTTTCTTTTTGTTACGTTGAGCTTATCATGCAATTTATCAACAGAATTCTTCGGAGGAGCTCTATTCATTGTTTGAATATTTTTATGACCATTTTCACACAAATCCACAAAATTCATCACATGGAAATTTTATCTCGTCACATTCCAATAATGTTCATGCTCTCGATCAACTTCGGACAATTAAAAATAAAGCAAGCAGCTCCTCACAGGTAATATTGATAGCATCAAGGGTATCATTTTTTTTGACTCACTACAGTTCTTGGCTCTGTTATTCTGTTTTTATTGTTTCCACAAGGTGTGAGGTTGTTTGAAAGTTATTGCGCTAATGCCTACATCTTTTGCAATGTTCTGATTAAAAACCGCACGAGTTTCAATTATTAAGTCAATACTGCTCAGTTCTACATGCTTGGATATAATGTACAGCAACAATAAATCACCAACATTGTACTGAATAATACACTAAATCCCAAATGCATAATGAAAGTTTTCTTATTTTCTGAATCGTCTTGGCATTGAACTGTCTATGATGTGAGGAATTTAAAAGGTATCCCTGTATTACCCTTAAGCCTTGAACCTTGTGAGCTTGAGCAGTCTTCCAGTAAGGGCCTTTTTTTATGTCTGCTTTCTATTAACACCAGGACAAGTGGTTTGCTTGTGAAAATTGTAGAATGAGCCAGATCTTTGTTACGGAAAGCTAGAGGTGTGAAATTACTAGTTGATGATCTTGGATATTTCTTGAAATCCACATTTATTTAATGTTACTCTTACTATTTATATATGGCATAAGGCATATGCTAACTAATTTGTGATGCTGACTTTTGGTAAATGCCTGCTCTATATTTAGCAGTTTGTGAAAAAGATGATGGCGTCACTACCTTACACTTGTCAATCACAAAGTCCTTCACCATACTTTGACCTATCATTGTTTCGGTATGATAAGGTACACTCTTCAACTTGTTTGAAATAACTATACATCAGAAAGCAGTTGATATTTTCAAAATTTCACAGTTTACAGTCAAGTTCAAACTTCAAACACATAGAAGATGCTACCTTGACTAACAAATATGTGACACAATCTTCTCTAAATATAAGCCACGCGAGGCGCTTTTGTCTATTTTCTCCCCCTTTTGACCTTGCTAAATAAAAACTACAACTCGCATGAATTATGGCTGTTCTTTTCCATGTGGGCATAACTGAAGGGTAAGAAAATCATCTACCCACTTTCGTAGGTCCCTTTGATCCACTCCTATGAATAAATGGCAGTTTTTTTTTCTTATTGTTATTTAGTTCTTGACATTTCCTTGTCCCTCGTTTTCAGCTGATTTCAGCGATTGATAGGCACTGACACTGTATAGAGCATCCAATAAAATTCATATCAGTGAAGCAGCCAAATGTTGTCAAATTCAAGATAAAACCAGGTATTTCTTACTAGATCATCATCGTTAGCAATTATCATCTAGATTCTGAAGTTCTTGCTTGTATCTTCATATAATTATCAAGGACATTGTGTAATATTACATTACGAAGGCCACATCATATGAATAAACCAAAATAATGGTTAACATGTTGTGTAACATATAGGCGTACTATATGGCTGAGTGTAGAATAAGTAACTTTCGAGTTTGATCTATTTTTTGTCGGTCATGTAAATCAAAATATCCTTGGTTTAAACTTTTCAGGTTCAGATTCTGGTGCTTCTGACAGCAGGGCAAAAAGAATATCTTCCTTCTTGTTTCACCCATTTTTCCCTCTCGCACTTTCTATTCAGCAGACATATATGCAGCCAACTGTTGTCAATTTACATTTCAGGAGATAGAAAGATATTGCCGTTCCCTCAATTGTATTTGTAACAGTTATGAGCGGTGCACAGCTCAGTAAAAATTTTGGCCGCCTGTAGTAGGATGTTTTATCGGCAAAGATCTTATTATAGGCAAAGGAAAAATGTGGTTTTAGGTTCTCCCTTTGATTATGCTGGAATGTACATTTTGTAGGAATATGGCTGTCTGAAGGCAAATGTGGTTCATCTAAATAAAAGGAAGGTAAAATAGAGTGAACAAAATGAGCTTTTATTTTGAATTCATTACGCTGTCTTTCCCTCCTGATCCCCAAGTCTTTCCCAGGGGCCTAGCTCAATTTGTCACTGTACATAGATCGTCCATCTTGCAACATGGCTTGTAGGGGTGGCAATTTCCCTGTTGGGGTCAGGGACGGGCGGGGGAGAATTCTCACCCACGTGTGAGTGGGGATAAGGCCCCGCAAAATTTCGGGGATGGGGCAGGGATCGGAATTAACTTGCTGGTGACCTAGAGGGACCCTTGATGTGAGTTACTTTTCTAAAAAGTTACCCATTGCAATAATATAGATCCAACAATCTCATTCAAAATTGACATAAAAACTCAACGCTTAATCTTTTTCGTTCCATCAACCAACCCACACTGTCGGGGGCTATTGAAATTTTATCATACTATTATTCAATGTATTGCAATATTTTTATGGAGTGTTAACTCTATTCAGGTAATGCAGGGCCCCGGTCACCCGCCGGGTCCCCTGTGGAGGCGGGGATGGGTGATGTTTTTCACCCGACTTCCATTCCGGGGCCAGGGGCAAGGGCATTCCAAGTTTCCAACCCAACCCAGCCCCCCTGTTGCTACCCCTAATGGCTTGAAAGTGTTACTATTAAATTAGTTAGTTAGTTTGATGCGATCAGTGCAATTCTTGCCTGTGATCATTGACTCGGAGATAAACATCAGTAGTTGTTTATCTAAGGGGTGTGGTTTCTGGATTATGGGCTTCTGCAGTTAACCATTTATTTAGTCCAGGAAACCCCAGCCCTTGACGATAGATCCGTCTGTGTTGAGTGAGTACTTTTGTTAGGTGGGCTCGAAGGAGAGTAATTATATAAGACTTCCAGGGATGTGATAAAGGACATCGAATGAGCATTATGAACTATCAAACTATCCCCAAACTCGTCTCTCTACTGCTTCTTCCTCTCGAGTTTTTTTTCCTGTTCTTCCACCCCTAAACTCTTGATTTCTTCTCTCAAGCTCCCAATCTAGCTTGGCGTGACACCGGCATATCGTGGGTTCGTGACACTTGGATAGTTTGATGGAGTTGGACCATCTATCAATCAAGATGATAGTAGTGAACCATGCAGGAATTGCTAGAATTCCGTTGAATGTTTTTTTTCCCATCCTAGTCTTTTTTATCGGTTCAATCTGTTCAATGATTCGGACCAACTGTTAGGATTCTCTCAATTTACACATGTTCAGATTTCCTCTACCGAGGTTGAACCGAGGGTGGATCTACGAAGCAATCAGAGGAGGAGGGGGGGGGGCTCATCTCCTTCTTTCTCTTTCAGCACCCCTACTTTTAGTCCTCTTCCCTCTCCTCCTTCTCTCAATGCCCCCCTTTAGCACCAATGTTGAATTCACCCCTTTTAGCAATTAACTACCATCCCGATAGAGAATATGTTTCTTTTATATTAGATTCAAGGGGCTTAGATTTTACTAGATATTTTATATTTTAGCCCTATATAAAAACTTTGTTTCACAATTAGACCCCCATTTTAAAAAAAACATATTCTAGATTTGGACCCTGCCTTAGGCCAGAATAGTTGGCGTTGAGGTCCAAAGCCACGGTGTCGATGTCTTTTGCACCGACCCATAGCCTTATTCAGTGCGACGGTGAGATACCCGAATATCCACATTATCCACCCCCACTGATGGAGAAACCATCTTTGATCGGTCGACCAAATTTTACAATAGTCCCAGTTCCATTAAAAACCGGGACTAAAAACGATTTTTAGTCCCGGTTTAAAAAATTTTGATCTTTAGTCCCGGTTGGTAACACTAACCGGCCGGGACTAAAGATGATTTTTAGTCCCGGTTCATCCCCTGTCAGATGTATGTCAGGGGATCGAGGATCTTTAGTCCCGGTTACCACTTTAGTCCCGGTTGGTGGTACCAACCGGGATTAAAGATCGATTGATCTATACTCCCGGTTGGTAGTACCAACCGGGACTAAAGATCGATCTTTAGTCCCGGTTGGAGTTATCAACCGGGAGTAAATATTTCTCTCCCACATCCGATCGGTTAAGTCCCAGACAGATATTTAGATAAGATTGGAACATCCCCTCTCTTCCTCTTCTCAGATCCAATCCTCTTCCTCCTCCCCTCCCCTCTCTTCCTTCCCTCCTCCCCTTCCTCTTCTCCTCCCCTCTCCTTCCTCCTCCTCCCCTCTACTCCGTCTTCTATCAACCGGCCGACGGCCGGCGGCGGCGGCGCGCGGGGAGGCGGGCGGTTGGCGTGGGGAGGCGGGCGGCTCGGCCGTGTGCGTGGAGGCGGGCGGCGGCGCGGCGCGGCCGCGCGTGTGGAGGCGGCCGGCGAGCGGCAGCGCGGCTGCGCGTGGGCAGGCGGCCGACGGGCGCCAGCGGTGGCCGCGGCCGGGCGCCGGCTCGTTTTTTTTTTAATAATTTGTGGATGTATAATTTTTTAGATTTTGTGATTCATTGCATCGCATGGATCTAAGATGTATAATTTGTATAATCTGTGATGTATTTAATTTGTGTGTAGTTTTTTAGGATTTGTGATGTAGTTGATCTGTGTGTAGGATTTGTGATGTATTTGATTTGTGTGTATAAGTAACTTTAATATTTGGGATGTTGATTTGGGGATGTGCATCCCATTAGATTCGGGAGAAAATATATAGATTAACACTAGCCATTAGCAAAATCAACAACAAAATAAAATAAAAAAAAATCTCGAGGAACTATCGCGAACTGTCGCTTCCCAACACCAACCGGGACTACAGATCGATCTTTAGTCCGGATTATTTGAACCAGGACTAAAGATAGCGATCTTTAGTCTCAGATTCGTAGTCCTGGTAGGAAAACCGGGACTACAAAGGGTTCTAAACCGGGAGTAAAGAACATTTCTCCACTAGTGCCTCCTTGGATGTGAATAGCAAAAATGAGTTACTAGACAATGAAGACGCACTGTAGCCCGGAGGCCTTTGCTGTGGATGCTTGGTGCACGTCTAGCAACATGCACACATGCTTCAGAGTTGTCGTCCTTAAGCTAGCCAATGCTCCAATAGCGGCGCTATTAAGCCAGCCAATGGCCCATCAAGGCTTTCACCCGCGTTTTCTCATTCAGTCCCACACAACTAATCCACACAAGGAGCACGATTGTTACCGACCACCACACTGTACATCCAACGTCCAGCATGGGTTCATAGGGTCGTTCTTGTTCATCGCCATCCCTTCATGTGCAAGCCACTGCCTCCACCCTCACACTGGAGCTTCCCATAATCAAATCTAGAAGCAGACTGGCTATAAAAAGGTGAGGAGCTCCATGCACTACACCATGTCCTAAAATTATACCGATCAACGGTCGGTCGGTATAACTTTTCGACGATCGGACAGTTGGGAATTCTAATTTCATTAGCGAACTGTCGGCCGGTAATTATGTAACTTTTTACTGATAAATTATCGGTAGGCAATAATAAACTTTATAAAAAGAGACAGTCGGTCGATAAAAATATAACGATATCTCGTCGGTCGGTAATAGGCTAATAGCCGGTGGAGGAATTTAGGGAGCCAAAATTTTCGCCTCTGCTTGGCCGGCACGCGCGCGCGGTTGCGGTGGAAAATTTTGCGGCATTAATTTTTTTCGGCATTATTTGCACCAAACCCTATCTATCCCTTTGATCCATCGCCTGTGTCCCCTCCGCCACTCCATCGCGCGCGGAGGCCAAGCGCCTCCGGCGCCGCCGCCGCTTCCTCCCGGCGGTGCTGCCTCCAGGCGCCACCGACGCTTCCTCCCCACGGCGCTGCCCCAGGTGCCGCCTCTTCCTCCCCGCGCTGCGCCGCCCTTCTTCGTGCCACCGCCGCCGCCTCTCCGCTTCGCAGCGCCGGCGCCGACTCCACCTCAATCCGCCATCACCAGTCGCCCTAGCCCCCACGTCCACCTTCACAGCCGCCCTAGCCCCTTCCTCCGCCACCCGCACCAGCCACCCTAGCCCCCAGTCCCCCACCTCCGCCACCCCCACCTCCACCTCCACCACCCCACACCTCCGCTGCTTCCTCGAGCTCAGCCTCCCCTTACCCCTTCACCCCCAATCCCTTCCTAAAAAATCAGGGAAGTGTTCAAGAGCCTCTAAGCAAGGTAAAATTGTTTGGTGCTTTTCTCTATTATAGTATAGTTATGTATAATGTGGTAGCAGGAGGGAAAAAAACAAACTATTTACTAATTTCTTTTGCATGGAACAATGTACAGTTATATGGGTATTGAATGATTGAAGACCACGGGTGTTTGCATGCAGCAAGACAACATCATTTGAAAGGAAGACAGCAAGAATTGTAAGTTAGTGTTCAATTTCTCATTTTTGCTGTGATGGCTGTTTGTCCAAATAGAGTCCTGTGTGGAATGGCGATCTGTGTATGCTGTGATGTTCTTTTGTGAAATAGAGCCATGTGTGAAATGACTATATGTGCATGCTGGCAGAACAATATTAAATAAAATCTTGCAGCGACGTTGTGAATTTGGTTATATTATGCAATATGTAACATATAACAACTTCTTTGATATGCAGTTGTAGTTGTATTTTTTTGGTACTTTTTAATAATTGTCTCTCTCCTTGCAAGGTTTATCTAGACAGGGAAGGTATTTACCCTATTGGTAGTTTGAATTGGCTGAAGAGGATGAGCACCTTAACTTATTTCAACAGGCTATCTAGCATCTGCATTTGATAGCTATCATTGGCTCCCTTTCTAATTGCTCTCACGCAGGACTTTGGCTGTTTGTAGGGCCCACCATGTGAAGAACAAGAACTTGCTATTGGGAGTCATGATAGTGATATTGAGGCTGACTGTGCTCATTTGCAAGAAGTGCTTTTCAATGACAATGAAAACATTGTGCACAGAAGAGTTGTACAAAGGGGAACTTCACGATGTGTTTCTGTCACTCCAAGAGGCCGCACAACCTCTTGCAATGAAGATGAAAGCCTTGTAATGTCTACATCCTTCTCTATGCTTATCTTAGGTATATAATTACTTGTGTTATATATTCCCTTTTCTGAACTATACTGTGTTTTAGGTTGGCAAGGATGTTATACTCTATGCTGTCACAAGAAATGATGTCCCAGTAGCCAAGGCAACAATTGTCTCAACGAACCCAAGAACAACAGTGGGAGGTCAAGCTCTTGGAGTCCAATACTATGAGGTGGTTGTGAATGTGGTGTTAAAGAGGGACACCGTGCTTCCTTGTCCATTTCGTATTAAAACTATGGCTGATGCGTAAATGCTGTCTATTGCATGGCCAAATAACAAAGTAAGAACTGCAGTATATTTTTGTTGTTTTGGTACTCATGTATCACCTTAAGATACTAACTAATGCTAATATTGACAGATCAGGGCAAACAAGAGGCCAGGTATCTCCCAATGCGGAGGTATTTTACATATAAACTTTACTTTTTTTCTTGCACTAAAATATGATTTATAGAACCGCTGAATTCTAAATATTAAATATTCTAGTGTTGAGTTCTCTCTGCGACGTATTTAGATGTGAACTTTACTACCATGCACTAAATTATGATATGTTCAAGTTCACTCCAACAATATCCTGCTGCAACATATTGATGTAGCCCTCAAAGTTAGAAGTTACTTAACCTGTCAATTCAATATAACAATCTGATCAGAAAGTTCATTTGAATTAGAAAAAGCCTTGTATATGGACTCCATGCTTTTGTTTCAATCTGAACTGGCCTTGTTTATGCTGGTAACAATTAGTATACATACTGCCTATGGTTCAGCTGAAAGAAACCTGAAGGATTTATCATGTAAATTTATATGGTGAGATAAGGGGAGTTATAAAAGTAGTATTCCTAGTTCTTTAAAATCCTTGAACTTAGTGATTGTTGAGTATTGCTACTTCATGATTCAGGTTGACATGTTAGGTGGTCTAAAATATATCATTTGGAAAATGTAGAAAGTACAGGTTACTGGAGGCATGTATTTGCCCAAGTGATGGGAGGCAACAACAGTACTAGCATGTTTTGTAATTTTTTAGTTAACTACATTTTCTTAAAAGTAATTTGTTTAACTGGAACATAATACCTTTTTCTGTAGGTGGAGGTTCTGGAAGGACATAGAGGTGGACCTTGTCTTATGTTGACAACAAGCTATGGAGGATGACCTTGTTTTGGGGGCAAGACAAGGTCATCCTTTTGTAATGGAGTTTGCTACAGAGGCGAACTTGTTGGGAAATGCCAACATACTGCATGTAATGGAGTTTGCTTCAGGATAGATATGGTGGAACTTGGATGAAATGTAAATCTTTTGGACACCTGTTGTATCTATGCCACATGCGTACTGCATGCATGTATGCTTGAATTAATCTGTGAATGAATTAAAGTTAGTCACTATTTTGATTTGAAGTGTTGTCTTCAGTCCAATATAATGAATCTATGGAGACTAATTTGGTGAGAATATTGGTTTGTCATTTCTAATTGTGATGAACAAGTATATAATTTGATATGGATACATTAATATGAAACTGGAATTGTGATGTTCGACTGACAGTGGGTCAGCAATTCTCATATCTGCGGCAAATAGTCGGTCGGGAATTGTTGTGGGTGGGGATAAATATGTTGGTCGGTATAAATAAGGTCGGTCGGCAAATCTAACAACCACCGTCTGATAGTCGGTCGGTAAAAATATGTTGGTCAGGAAATCTCTTTGCCAACCAGACTTATTCCGACTGTGCAAGTTGGTCGGGAAAACATTTACCGACTGATGGTTGGTCTCTAAATGTGGCCTTCACCAACCGATCCTCTGTTGGGGATTTTGTGTCATGGTGTAGTGATGGAGAAGGAGGATGCGCATCCAACAAAAGGGAAGATAAACCGCCACCGCCGCCTAGAAACTCCCCTACTCTCCATCATTAGCCCTCGAGGTCTGTCATGTCGCCGCCGCCGCCTAGCCACTCCCCTACTCTCTGTCATCAGCCCTCGAGGTCCATCATGTACGCTGTCACCGCCGCTCACTGCTACCTGACCGCCTCCCGCCGGTCCCGCCTAGCTAGCACCGTCACTTCTCCTCGTGACGACGTGATCCTCGCACCACCGCCATCTCACTATCGCCCACATGCCAAGAGCATCAGATGCGCCCTCCTAGAATGTTTAGCCGTTGTTGACCTCTTGGATTTGGTGGAGCGTGGCCTCCACATTGCTGCCCTCGCGCAGGTGTTGCCTCCTCACCGTGCTGGCTTTGTTCATGATTTGTCATGACACTATCATCATTGCACCACCCTCTGCCCAAGTCCGAGATGTGTCGCTTCGGTGGTGGTGAGGCGGAGGATGAGGGAGGGAGGGCTGGGCATAGGGTTTTGTGTTTCGCCTTCCCCTCCGAGTCCCACACACGAGAGGCAACATGGAGGGGTCTCTCACGGTGCCTATCAAGTATCTGTTTTGTCTGTTTTTTATTTTTTAAGTTGGACATATGTAATAAGAATCCAAACCCTTTAGGGAGGAAGAACAAACATGTGAATGTTTGTTATAATGTGTCACTGAATCAGACCGTTCATTTTTTTAAACTGAGATGGCAACGCAAATCATGCGGAATGTTAGGTAGACCGTAGACATGCGGTCCCATGCATGTTTTAATTTTGTTCCTATATATCCACACCAAAATGGATATTAGCTACATAAATGAATGATGAATTAATGCAAGAACACCTAATTAGAGTACATATGAAAACTAGCTAGTCGATCGTATCACCTGAAAATTAAGTTCATAGTATATAATAAGTACACCATACACCATGCATGTTATAATTAAACAAAATAATTAATTCACATAATTCAATCCGTACGGAGGGATAGCAGGCATGCACTGCTAGCTATGTACAACACAATCAAGCTGGGCTCACGCACAAATACATGCAGTACACACATTTATCTATCACGCATGCATGTATACCTATATATATCTTGTATGTATATACCTGTAACTATACCTTGCTATACGGTGCACGGCTGCACGCTCACACACATACATATTGCTGGTACACACATATTATTAGTACATACAGTATATGATAATATAGCTAGCCAATCTATAATAACTAATAATCTCTCAGCAAATCTCACTCACATCGATCACACAAGAAGCCAAAGGCAATGCAAAAGCCATGATGCATATGCATAAAATGGAGTATAGCTAATTAACCCACCACCCTCTGTCATCACACTCGCGCATCGGCGCATGCATGTATGTATGTATGTATGTATGTATGTATGTATGTATGTATGTATCAGTACTTCCAGATGGTAGCATCCATGTTGCATGCCACCGACGAGATGTCGGCGGCGTTGTTCTGGTCGGCAGCATCCTGCGGCGACACCACCAGCGACGACGGCTCGCTCACCACGAAGCCTCCGGCGGCCATGTCCATCTGCTGCTGCTGCTGCTGCTGGTAGTACATCGATGGGTTCCCAACAAACTGCTGGGCGCCGCCGTTGATCTGAAGCGGGAAGCCAGGTAGAGTGGAGTAGGAAGGCGGAGGCGGAGGCGGCGCCATGAGTGAACCGGTGGAGAAGTCGTCCAACATCTGCAGCTGGTCAGACATGGAGGGCATCTGCATCTGCATGGGGGCTTGGATGATGCTGGCGGAGGCCATGGCCATCTGCTGCTGGTAGTTGGCGGCGGGCACCTGATGAGCAACCGGCATCTGCATCTGCATCGGCATCTGCATGGGCACCGGCACCGGCTTCTTGATGCCGGAGCTCTTGTGGAAGATCCTGCACACGGCCCAGTCGTCCTGCCTCGGGGGCTCTGCGGAGGATGGCGGCGGCGGCGGCTGTGGCGGAGAGGCGTCGGCGAGCCTGTACTCGTGCATGACCCAGTTGGTCTTGTCGCCCTTGGGAGCCCTGCCCTTGTAGAAGACGAGCGTCTTCTTCATGCCGATGAGCATGTGGTGGTTGCGGAAGATCTCCTTGTCCTTCCCCGTCGCCTTCCAGTATCCCGCCTCCGTCGCCCTGTTCGTCCTCATCCCCGTCGGATACTTCCGATCCTTCTGGCAGTAGAAATACCACTCCTTCTCCCCGTTCATCTTCGCCTTCCCTACATTTTTTTTTCACATCATATCATATATATAAATTTCCCTAATTATATATATATATATATAATTTCTTTCAATTCAAACTAATACGATATGATGTTTACCTGGCAAGTCCCATGGCTCGCACTTGTTGAGATCCACCTCTCCAATGGCAGCCACGCAAAAGCCCCTGCTGTCCACAACCTTGGGTGCAAGGTAAAAGGTGATGATCTCCTCGTCCGTTGGGTGAAACCTAAAGCCCGGAGGCAGGTCAGGCTGCCGCTCCACCTGCTGCTGCTGCTCTCCCATGCTCACCACGTACTACAGCTCTCAACGATGATCTCGATCGCTTCAACCTGACATATATAACCAATAATACATATATAAGCAAATCATTAACCAAATTTAGCAAATCGATGTAGTTTGTAAATGCCGAAATCTCAACTTCTAAATAGTGCAAACATAATTAAGCTAGTCCTCATATATTGAACATACCTCAACAAGCTCGCATGTAAATTAACAAGCGCCCCAATGTAGAAGCGAATTAAGATGGATGGATGGTGTTGTGATGAATGCAGGAAGATGTAGGCCGGAGGGTTGGGTTAAATAGTGGGAAGGCGTGTGCACACAAGCCACTTGTCAGGGAAGACTCTATCTCTACTTTAACTCCTGCCGTTGTTTGTTTCCGATGGTCTGTTTCATCTTTCCAATTGTGAGTGCTTATGCTCCGCGTGCCATCTATGGATACATCTTCTCGCGGGCTCATTTCTCTGTGGGTGCCACAGCTGGAATCGATCAATATACCGAGGCTTTACTATCCTAGCTCGTCGTATTCTTGCATCGAGATACATCTATCGTTATGATGTATCGCGTGTTTGGCTACTTTAATTCCTTTAGCTATAGCTGCATTGCTTTACCATTTGTCTTGTTCGTTTTTGCATGCTTCCCTAATTGTCTCGCTACATACAAAGTGCATCGCTTTATTGCTGGCCTAATGCTCACAAGCAATACCGATCCTCATGTTGATCACGCATATACAGTCAGGTTATTGCTAAATCTTGTAGGATAAAAAGATATATCAATCCAGACAATATAATTAAACTCGCGTGCAAAGTTAGCGCTAGCATAGTCATAATCTTGTGATCTGCATAGAAACACATGGCTGGAGTAAAGAAGAGGAAAAAAAATATGAGAAATCGAGATGATTCTATTCTACCCCAGTACAAATTTCATATATGTAGTAGATTCAAACATTCACATGTACCACACTGTTTTAATGAAATGGCTCGAATAATATATACTTGTGTGCGTGACGTGGTTCCCCTCAGATTCCAGCAATCCCAACGGGATTTATTCTCATAGATAGATAAATATATAAAAATTGTTTCGTATCCTTCACTAAAACAGAACACGGGTGCCATATTAATTAATTTACACATTTTGCCATGCATGTCTACAAACAGCAGACATGTATATCATATATATTAATTTTGTCTGACTTGCTTAGCTTCTGCAGATACATCCATGTAATTCTATCTCTATCAAACTTCGCACTTGATGATAATATGATTTATATGTATGCAAAACAAATTAATTAAAGCTCTGCATTAATATATATGTGTAATGTCGTCGTACGTCATCTAATATATACAAATGACAGATGTCAATCAAGTGGATGTAGATTGATCACGCTGCTCATGCATATGCATGCAAGCGATGAAGAAATATTATCACTCGTATAATTAATAATCTAGCTGCTGCAGGGTGATCGATGATCCTAGCTTGAAACCATAACGAGGCTGGTTACCATTAAGCTAGCTATCGCAAGCCAGGGGACACATCGATCTGTGCAGCCATCTCTCGTCAATACTAGAAAACTCATTTTCAGCGTAGTAGGGGTTCGATTTTCGCAGATGGGCATGTCCTTCAGAGCCAAAACCCCGCCGGCAAAAATTGTATCTGGGGTGGAGGGGGCGGTCCGCCTGCAAAGATGCCCCTATATAGTCTTCTTCCTCTCCGAGCCCTGTTCATTCTCCCCGAAGTTTCTCTCTCCTAAAGTGACTTAAATATAGGGGGGAGGTTTTGAACTTCAAATCTTCGGGGGATTTTCCTATGGTGCTTAGATCTACTCATTTCCACACTAGGTATGCAATTTTTTTTAAGCTTTTAGACCTCAATTTGTGATGGATTTATGCATGCAAAATTGTGAAGGAAAAACTCCATATTTTTTAATTTACTTTGTTTTGATATGTTGATATTAGATGTATGTTAACACTTGATGCCTCTTGCTATAGTGGTTTAATGTGGTAACATAAATTCTCAATTTTTTTTATTTTGCTATCACATCCACCTTCTAGTTCTAGATCTTATCATATATATATATATATATATATATATATATATATATATAAATATATATATATATATATATATATATATATATATATATATATATATATATATATATATATATATATATATATATATGGGAGCGTATCCTATGCACACAGGCCCTCGCGTGTACACATCGTGTACACCAACTAAAAATTATCACAAAAAAATCTAGGAAAATTCATACATGTACTTTCAATAGTATTACATCTACGTGCAAAGTCGCATCTTCAAATTCATTCTACATAGAGAATAACAAAAAAGATAAAATTCTGACAAAATTGCAACCTTAAAACAGTCAGATTTTTTGTTTTTTTGTTACGGCTAAAATATAATGAATTTGACGTTAAGATTTTAACCCTAGGTGTAATACAATTGAAAGTATGTGTATGATTTTTTCTAAATTTTTTAGTGACATTTTTTAGTTGGTGTGCACATGTGTACACGTGAGGGCCTGTGTGCATAGGATATGTTTCCTATATATATATATATATATATATATATATGAGAGAGAGAGAATAAAATTTTTAATGTCAATATGTTTTTTCAATAAACTCTGCAAATTTGGTATTAATAGTGCAAATATTTTATGTTCTTTTTTTTAGAGATATGGAAAGTCGGGAATGGATGTATCATTGGCTGAGGTTTTTGTCTCCATATAGAGATGAAGTGTCTAAATTTATTGGTATTGCGAAGGCACACGCTAAGAAGAGCAATATGAGGAAGATAATTTGTCCATGTGCTGACTGTAACAATGGAATAGCCTGGGAAGATGCTTATAAAGTGAAGGAGCACTTAGTAACTCGTGGATTTATGGACAAGTACAAAATATGGACATGTCATGGCGAAGAACAAGTGGACGGGCCTGAAAATGTAGTTCCGACATAAGTTGAAGACATGGTGCACGACGATGGTCCTAGGGATGGCAATGGGTCGGGTCGGGCACGGGTAGAGCAAAACCATGCCCGACCTGATGCCCGACATTGTCCACCCAAACCCTACCCACTAGAGTTAGCGGGCAAAACTCCGTGCCCGTACCCATGCCCGGCGGGCGCGGGTATGTCCGGCGGGTACCCAATGAATCTCACATGAATAATAAGTTGAAAGATATATAATTTAAAAAAGAGAAATAAAATCAATAATTTACCAAATTATCGGTTATCAACAATAATTTGAATTACATCACAACTTAGTATCAGTAAGCATCACAAATGAACAGAGAGAAATGGTATAAGAATTAAGAAATGAGTCAAAATTAGCTAATACATATGTATCGGGTCGGGCATGGGTTACCCACTTGTAAAAAATGAAACCCGCCTATTGCCCATAACATCTTCGGGTCTCGGACGGGCGTGCCCATGGGTAAAAAGTCACACCCATGTCCATGTCCATCGGGTCGGGTATCCACAGATATCCGGACCCATGGGTAAAATTGCCATCCCTAGATGGTTCTGTTGAGGACAAAATCGATCTAGAGGAAATGCTACGTCATGCAGAACCCGAGGTGCTGATGGGATCGGCTAGAGGTTTAAATAACTTTGAAGCTTTATAGAAGGCAGCTAAGGAAGTTCTGTACGATGAGTCGAAGGGCTCTGACAGTGAGTTCACAACATTATGGTCAGTTCTTGAACTTATGAGGTTAAAGGCGAGACATGGATGGTCTGATACCAGTTTCGACAGTCTTTTAGAACTTCTGCATAAAATGCTCCCGAGGCCTAACTCACTACCATCCAGCACATATCAAGCGAAGAAACTCATATGCCCCCTTTCACTTGGTGTGGAAAAGATTCATGCGTGCGTTAATCACTGCATACTATACAGGAAAGAGTACGTTTCTTTAGATGAATGTCCAACATGCGGTGCTAGCCGGTACAAATCGAATAGCAATACTGGCCTAGAACCGTCTGACATAACTGAGGGAACTCAGAGAAAAATCCCGCAGCTTGTGATGTGGTACCTTCCTGTCAAAGACCGCATTAAACGGATATACTCAAATCCGTGAGATGCGGAACTAATGCTTTGGCATGAAGAAGGGCGCAAGAAGGATGGGATGATTCGACACCCGACAGATGCTCATCAGTGGATAAACTTTGATGCTCAGTATAGAGAGTTTGCTAAAGACCCACGGAACATTAGGTTTCCCTGAGTACTGATGGAGTTAATCCTGATAAGGCGGAGGAACCCGAGATGCATAAGGAAAATCCAGTGCCGGAAGTGCCACCGGAGATTGAAGTGACGGAGGTGTCCACGGAGATTGCAGTGCCGGATGTCCAAATGTAGATTAAAGTGGCAGAACCAAAGGTGCAATTTGTGGTATCAGTCAGGACAGATATAGAAGAAGTACCAGGATTGCAATGGGACGGTACAGAGCCAGAAATATTTGAAGACCCTTCTCCTGCGAAAGACCCCGAGGTGCAAGAGACCCCGGTCCCTGAGAAGGCCACTACCAGTTCTGAGGTGCCTAGAGTGCTTAGGAGCCACGACTCCAAGTCCAAAGATGAGAACAAGGAGAAGTTCATGGTAACCGTCTTCAGAGGGGGTAAGGAACGTGCCAAACACAAAGATGATGACCCCCAGAAGGCCGCTGAACTAGCCGGACCAACATACTGGCCAACTGATGATTGCCCGGAAAAGTACGAACACGGGAAAGCACTCTTGCCGGATTGGGCACTAAACGAAGGACCATAGGAGATGAGAAGATTACAAACCTTCTACATGGAAGCCAGCAAGAAAGGCTTGGGCAATATAACAGCTCGATCATCGGCAGATTGTTTCGGCGCCGAAGGTTACGTATGGCTAGATTTGTCAGATCTCCACGCCATATATCGTCGGGATAAGATGGACGTCACCTATGTCGGTGTTTGGTGCATGTGAGTATGAGTTTTAATTAATTACATGAAAAATATGTACAATACAAATCCATGTGATTGTTACTAACAAACTTCTTCTGTAGGATGCAAAACATGGATGCTAAGAAGAAAAAAGAACCTATTGGCTTCTTGGATCCAACTCGGATCTGTCAAACACAGCATACCGTGAGGCTAGCACCAGGGTCAGACCAGCTGAAGGGCAAGACTCCAAAAGAGATAGCTGAATATAAGAAGGGCCTGCACAAGGAGAAGTTGATTACTGTCGCACAGTACATTGAACGAGCCTTCTTGCACTTTCAAAATAAGAGAGTCGTCATGGCCGCTCATAATTTTGAGTAAGTCCGGTACATTTATCTTCTACACATATGTCTTATTTTAGCTGGTACTAACTAACTATGCTGTTGTTAATATGTAGAGATCATTATATCTGTTTACTCATCCACCCTAAAGACGGAACCGTGGTAGTCTTGGACCCTCTCGATTACAAACACCAGTCATACAAAGAATTTCTAACAATCTTACAGTAGTAAGTGATTATGATTCTTGCATTTTTATATGAATGTATTATAAATAAATATCCTTCTTAATGTGAAACGGTACGACATCCATACAGTGTGTACCAATGCTACAAGTTCAAGCGTGGAGAACAGACCCGAATAAGGGAGAAGCTGCTAGTACGTACCTATTGGCCGGTAATACTCCACTCACTTAATGTATTCCAATTGTTTCACTAATTGCAAAATTTATCTTTTTTTTTTCTATAATATGTCCTGAAGTGTCACAAGCAACCTAGAGGAACTATCCTCTACGAGTATTACGCGTGCGAATTCCTTAGGGTTAATGGGAGGTACAGGGTTAACGCAGAGGATGTAAGTCTCTATACTATGTACTAGACCGCTTCACATGTTTATGATATTAATATATTGTTTATCTTCAATGCATGCAGTTGCCAAGATTAGAACGTCGAACAAGCTTTGACGATACAGGCATCACAAATGTCCAGCATGATCTGTGCCACTGCATCCACTCTGAGTGCTGTCATGTGAAAGGAGATTTCTTCGACCCAGATGGTGCCCTAGCGACAAGTGACGAATTCAAGGATCTTCGAGAGTGGAACACTGCTATGCCATAATATGACTAGATGGCGTATTTGAAGTCACAATGTAAAAAAATATTGTAATATATATATTTTGGTAACACTTTTGAGTTATGCAATATATGTAGATTTCTCAATACCAAATGCTTGATAATCTTCCAATATATGTACATAATAATCTACCTGCAAGAATTTCTATTAACGGACAAATTATTATTAAATTTCAAAATTTCCTACCTATCTTCGCAGGCGGCTATTTTTTTTCGCAGGTGGCCGCTTCCTATTTTCGCAGGCGGACCGGACTAGCCAACGTCCGCCTGCGAAAATTATCTTCGCAGGCGGACGGCCGCTCCGCCTGAGAAGACCGGCGATCTTCATAGTCGTTTGCTTACAGGCGGACGGCCGCCCCGCCTGCGAAGACCGTTTTTGGCCGCTTGCGATAATGCTTTTTCTAGTAGTGCGTATCACTTGATTTCTACAGCCATGCATGGCAATTAATTAATTAAGTAGCATTTCTAATTAGCTAATTTGTGTTCATTTTAATTTGATCGAACCCACCACGTTGCCATTGCATGCGGCATACATGTATATATACTTATACATATGCTTGTACACGTCATGACTATCTATCTATCTCTCTCTATCTATATATCTATATCATCGTTAGTTATTTTGTTTCATGTATAGCTACCTTTTCCAGATATGCGGACACCAGTACATGCATCGTGCTTATATTTTATAATTACTTTTCTACAAAAGAAAACGCATATGCACATATACGTATACTACGCGCGCGCACATGATACATGCATGCATATGCAGCTAGCTAGCCATGGATATCCGGCCGGTCTCCTGGTGTATAGCATATAGCTAGTAGAGCAGATGAATGGATAGAGCTAGTGATATATTGCTCGATCCCTAATCATACGCCGCGCGGGGGAAACACGTCGGTTTCGCCGGGTTTCTCCACGACGCGCGCGTACTTTTGCGTGCGGGGCGGGCGCTGGGCTGGGCGGGACGTCCGCATCGGTCGATATGGAAGAGTCGAAGAGAACGCGCGTGTTGCTCGGAGTTTTCTTCTTGCATCATTGCGAGACAACGACAAGAGCACAAGGAACGGGAGAAGAAGTGTAAGGGAGGGAAAAAAAATTGAGAGGGGAGACAGGGACCCACAGAAGTGTTACGCTGCGACTGGTACGGCTTGGGGTTTCCTCCGTGAGACCGTGACGTCGGCTCCGCTGCTTCCGTCGTCGTCGTCTCCTCCTCATCGTCGTCGGCCTCCGACTCCGATTCCGCTAGGGCCATCCGGCGGAGCGGGCTGGGGCCGAGGCGCCGCCGCTTGGCGGCGGCCGCGTGGCGGCTCCGGATCACCTCCATCTCGTTGCGCCGCCGCGTGGCCTCCTCGTCGACGACGAACCGCCGCATCAGGATGTCGTCCGTCAGCGACTTGCCGCGGAACACCGGCCGCCTCGCGCTCTCCCCGCCGGGGCCAGGCGTCCTCATCAGCGCCCTCTTCTCGGCCGCGGGCGGCGGCGCCACCAGCGGGTTGCTGTTTCCGCCTCCGCCGCACCCGGACGCCGACGCCGAGGACGCCCGCGGGTAGCTGTAGCTCCGGTGCGGCGTCACGTCGCCCGCCTGGAAGTAGAGCGCCTGCTCGTTGTACATCGAGATGGGCGCGCACAGGCAGACCCGCGTGAACGACGCCGCCACGTTCAGCGACGACGACTTCCTCAGCCGAGCCCCCATCCCCGACGCCGCCGCCTTCCCGCCCGTCACCCCCGCCGCCGCCGCGGCCTTCGTCGTCGTCCCCGTCCCCGTCCCCGCCCCCGTCGGCTGCTTCCATATCAGCAGCAACACCTCAACCGCCCGCTGGTACCACGGCGACTTCTTCGACGACACCCCTCTCGACCTCGCCGCGGCGCCGCCGCCCGCCTCTTTCGACGACCTGCGCATGGAACCATCACGTCAGCCAAACACGTAGAACCGAAGCAATCATCATCATGCCACATGCAAGGTGCGCCTAACTGCGTACCTCGTCTGCTGCTGCTGCTGCGTTGTTGTGTTCTTGGCCATGTTTTGCATCAAGAGGGAGTGGAGAAACATCTGGGCAGGGCGGCGCGCGCGAGGTGGGGAGAAGAGGAGATGGGAGAAGAACTGAGGTCACATCAAGTTGTTACATTCGTGTAGTACTTGGAAGTGAGAAGGGATCATCAGATCAGCTCAGCTCCCACGGCGTGGAGGTACACTGGGGAGTTAGTTAAGGGGGTCGGTGACGGTCATCGTGCTGGGGGGAGGGGCAGTTTGGTCATGTCGCTTTTTGGGCCGTAGGATACTAGGATCAATGTCAAAGTTCTCTGGAGGGAATAAGGCTGCGTCCATGACCCAACAAGGAATGCTTTTTTAGGACCCTTCCAAAACTGAAGCATATGAAGTACACTCCGCAGGTGTGTTGCATACTCGCACTTGCATTATTGCATACATACATTTCCCTTGGAATTTTACAGCTTTCGGTAAAATCCATAGTTCAAAATGGGCTTAATGGTAACACAACATGACACTAGTCATGACTCATGGGTGACATACATACTTGTGATACTTGATACTAACCCCGTTGCAATGGAGAGGTTTAATTATTTGTAGATAGCTACTGCTACATAATATAAGGGAGTTTAAGTTTTTGCTTGTACTGTTTGACTAGGATCAAGCCGCACGCCGCCATCGGAGCGGCCGGATCTGTGGCTTAGTGAAGAAGGAAACGAGAGAAGAGGTGGCGTGCACGCAGCAGCACCTGATGCGACACAAGTCACGACGACCTCGGCTCGAGCCCGCGCCCCGTCTCGTCTTCCCCGCGCGGATTTCTCGTCGGTTTCTCTTGCCGGCGCCGCTTCTTCCTCTTCCACTCCACCGGCCACCACAACGCCGCCACGAAATCGCTGCCGTTGTCTAAAAGAAAGATCTCTCCTTCTCGCTTGACAGGTTGTCGTCTCCTCTTTGTCCCCTCGCCTCTTCTTTCCCTCTCGTCTTTCTCCTAGGTGGATTTCTCTGCCTGTGTCTAGATGGTGCGGAGACGGCGGCAAGCGGTGGGGCAGTGACGGGGACGATATGGGCTTGTGATTCCGATCCGGTTGGGAGGTGACGACGATGACACCGGCGAGGTCGTCGGTCGTCTTGAGAATGGGTGACAAGATCGGTAATTTTGTCCATCTTCTTGTCACATTCCTGAGCAGCTTCGCAGTGGCCTTCGCGCAGCAGAACAGTAAACATTCAGTCTTCCCTTCAGTTAACTTTGTGTACATGTCGCCATGTCTCTGAACATTCGGTCCGACCAATGCAGGTTGCGTCATGAAGAGCACGTACAGCTCCAACGTTCCGGAGAACGTCGCGGCTGGCATGGCCATGGGCACGGTCATAGTGCTCCTCTTCTGTGGCTACTCCCTGGGGATTTCTTATGATGCCAAGCTGATCCTGGAGAAGGGATATACATGCACCGGAGCACAAGTGATGAATGTCATATTCGTCGTGCTCATCGGCTTGCTGTAAGTTTCTCGGCCATCCTCCTAATCAATTCAGTTGCATTGTTCTCGTGATTGACAAATGGTTTCCTTGTAAGAAATATTATGAGCATAAAAGTTTTTAGGATTGAAAAAAATAATATCATCATAGAATTTTCAGTTAGTTATTTGGTGACTGATAAAATGGTCTTTACCCATTGGAGTATTTTGATTTTGTGCTGATTTAGACATGTTCGGCCAGGACAAAAAAAAGGTAAGTTAGCTGCTGTTTGACACTTGACAGTAATAAGGGATTGTTTTCGTTAACATCCTGCTAAACCAACTGTGTGCACGTATATTTTGTTTTCGTGAACATCCTGCTAATAAGGGATTGTTCAGTTAGCAGCAACAAACTAAGAGCATATCCACTTTATATTTTGGTGTCAACACAATACCAATTCACTGTCACAAAAGTTGAATTATCTCATTCGACAAAGGCAATAATGCAACACAGGCCTTTTGGATTTACGTCAATTGTATTTTCATAGCGTCTTCTTTTATTAAAAAATTGCTTCTTCTCATCTCTTTTTCCTTCAAAAAGAACCTTATCAGACAATTTCAGTATATGAGTTTTCAATAGTCAATGAATTAGCTACTACAGTCGGTATGTGCTATTGTATGTTTTCCATGATTGTATATGATATTTCTTTTCAATTAAACTAACAGTAACTACTTATTAGTTCCAGAAGCTGAAACTTTACTGTTGCATTCACCAGAGCTTCAGGTCAGGCATCTCCAAGCATGAGAGAGTTTGCAGGAGGCCAGGCTGCAGTATACAAGATATTGGAAACAATCAACAGGGAACCTAAGATCGATGCATACAGCACCACAGGTAGGAAGCTAGATGACATTCAAGGGGATATTGAGTTCATAAGTGTTTACTTTTCGTACCTGGCACTACCATGGTCCAATGAGAAAATATTCAGTGTTCTCGCTTGCCATACAAAGTGGTACAACTGTTGCATGCATTTGTTCAGAGCTACCGATTGGCCCATTTGGGATTTTGAAAATTGGATTAGCTAAATTTCTGTTGACATTTTTTTCCTACCATTTTCAGTTAGCCATGCACTGCGGTCAGCGTCATGTTTTCTGTTGCCTGTGCACGTCTCAAGAGCCAGGAAATGTATGACTTGAGGAGCTTACAGGACTACTACAGTTCTGCTATTGGTAGGTGCTCTCAAACATATGTGGGATATGCTTCAATGGGGACATATATATGTAGAATGTTTTGAGTTGCAGTAATGATTTATGATTGTGTGCATCTGCTTTGTTTTTGTTTATTGCTGCAGCGTCTAATTTACCTATCAATATTCAAGAATCATATTACTAGCCAATTATTTCATATGACCTAGAATCTAAAGTCAGGAGTATGCAAAAATATGGGTATTTAATCTGTTGGATCGAATCACAAGAACTAAGCCAACCAGAGGGGGGGTGAATGGTTGATATACCCAAAAACCAAAACTTGTAGCGGAAATAAAAGTTACCCTCAAATTCGATGGATTGCGGTCTGACCGAAGGTGTTGCGCTGGTCGAACCGCCTGATGAACGTCGGTCTGACCGAGATCGAACTCCGGTCGAACCGCCGAGATGCCTGCTGCCGACTCCTGTCACCACCAGTCTGACCGCCGTGTGCCCGCCGGTCGGACCGCCGCGATGCTGCCGGTCTGACCGCCGGTTAGACCGTCGAAACCCGGTGAAACACAAATCGAAGAACTCTCAAAGTAGATGACAACTTTATTGCTTCTCTCTGTGTTTACAAAGTGCACCAACAGCACTTCTTACAAAAATCTCGACTAAACTCGAAACCCTAGCTAAACTAGCAACTCAATTGCTCTCCAAAAGCGATACAAAATCGATACCGGGAAGCCTCACGCTCCCCCTCTATTTATACATGAGGTAGGCAGCCTAAAGCCACGAACCAAACTCATACTAAGAGACCTAAACACCTTAGGAAACTCTCTAGTACAAGACACAAACTTAACATAACCAATCGTACCAAATTTGGACTCCTTTCAAATTCGACTCCGCATCCCATACGCACACAATACCTCCATCGTATGCCATATGAAATCTTCACCAACCACGTGCATCAACTCTAGCCTTAGTATCCCGCATGATATCTGACCACCACGGACATCGTCTTACCACCAAGCCGACTCCCGGTCCATCACCGCAAATACTCTCCCGAGGCATCGAGTCACCTACACATGAAACAAACAAAGAAACCATATTCCAAGACCAAGCTATCCCCAACTTGACTCATTGTTAGCAAACAACAGTATTACATACGTATAGTATCCATCTAGAAGCCATAACCATGAAACAATCACGGATATCCAAAGAACCAACCCGAAACCAAAACCAACACAGCGTCGGCCGGTCAGACCGCGGGCCTGGCCGGTCTGACCGCACACATATCTCCGGTCTGACCGGCAGCCTCCACCCGGTCGGACTGGTCACATAAAATAAGAGTGAATCCGATCATCAGCTGAAAATTGATTATCTCCAAAACCACTTCAACGATAATCTCCAAATATCAAAACCAATAATCACAGATGCCAATTGTTCATCACAGAATAAGAATCAAAACACACTTTGATCTTACATGATCATCAATATCTAGCGCCCATTCTTGATTCTAGAATTTATTGGCGATCAATTTACCTATTCATTATACAATGAGTCAGTTCACTACCCTTTTCTTCCATTTCCTTTTTGTAAGATTTTTTTTGACAACACTAAACTAGATTAGTGGCATGTTTATATATCTCACCTTGTAATTTATTATAAGAACTCATATAAAATTATCTCACTATGACTCTGAACTTGCCTTCATATATATATTCTAGGATGAAATTTTTTCATAAAGATTTAAGTGTTGTGCTATTGTACCTAAGAAAGATTCATATCATCCCTGGAACATCGCTTATCCTGCCATGAAATTGAGAAAAGCAATAGTTACATAATTTTGTTTCAGAGGATAATCAATATGTAATATATAGTACTTTAAGATGGTAGGGAAGAAAGTGCTTAGTTTTTAAGATGTTGCAGAAAGTATTTAGAATTTTATATAAGACAGAGGGGATAAAAATGACATTGCGATTTATAGATAGAGACTGTAGGTCAATCATATTCCAATTTAAGGAGACTACTTAGAGATAAAGAAATCCTTAATACATGTAGTAGAAATGTATGTAATTCATAACCTAATATTGTCGAGGAGACCACAGGATTGCTTGAGGATCCTCGTCAATCCTTAATATTAATTCGAGGAGACCAAAGGTGCCTCTTCTGATCTTCTCAATGATGCTTTCACATACTACCATGGTTGTTGGTCATCATGTACTACGGTGATGTTTCCACCTGCTTGCATTGTGCTAATAGATATTTTCAGTGGTGTACCCAGAACAAAAAAAATACCAAGAGTCCAATACATACTAATCATGTAACTATTTATCGATATTGTAGTTAACATGCTGTAATTTAGCTAGAATTTGATAATTTACCAGGGACCCCCAGGATCCCTGGAAACATAACATAAGCATGCCACTAGATACTTCTACGTTTAGCATATGTATGTTTTGTTTCATATTTGCAGCGTGGTTTTCTTTTTATGGTTTTCATGATTAATTGAAACATAATTAGTCAGCTTGCTCATCTCCGTGTTCATCCCTAGGTGCAGGACTGCATGAAGTTGTTCTACTGTCGAACTCCACGAATATGGGCTGCTCGCATGGTCCTCTTGTGCTGACGAATATCGGCTAGTATTGCAGGCTTCGGCGCTGCAAGGGGTGCCAGCGCCGTTAGCAGACCCCAGCTGCCCCTGCTCCCAAGGGACGACGATGACTATTGCAGCCATAGTGGCACCCACGCTTTGTGAGGCAGTGGAAGTAAATTAACGACATGGTCAGCCACAAAGCAGGTCTACTCGGGGATTGCCAGATTAGCAAGATCAGTTTCATGGTAACATCTTGCAGCCCCTCCTCTATATTGTCTTATTCTCCAATTCATTCAAATGTCTTGGCATATTGTTTTGCTGTGTTGTTTTTTATGAGCTCTACTACTGTTGTGTTGGTTTCTTCCCTTGTATGCCTCTTTTATGGTTTCACCCAAGAAACAATTGGAGTATGAAACTAGACTACTAGAGTCACTGACGCTGCATTTGGAAGGAGTTTTCTCTGGCAAACAAAATGATGTATGTATTAACGCATGATTGTATTCGCTAAAAAAACTCGAAGAATGAATTAACATAATTTTTTAAAACAACTTTATATATATATATATATATATATATATATATATATATATATATATATATATGTTGCAAAAAACTCATTGCACGCAAAAAAAAACGAGAGAGATGAGTTGGGAAAGTGACCAAAATAGCTTAGCCTGAGTCAGCAATCAAGCAGTGCACCATCTTAGCTTTTTAAGGAACTCGAATCTGTCTAGACAGTAAAAATCAAATATTTTGGTAATTGATCTGTACTAGATTAAAGGTTAACTATTTTGTCATGTTGAAGGTTTTTCATTTCAAGCGCACATATAGAAGATGGAGTTCTTAATGTTCTGCAAATATTCTGACCATTATCCATATACCAGTGCAGCAGTGCTGGCCATTATTTTAATGTTGTCATATATGTGCTCTGCTATTCATAATGTGAAATACAAATTAGGTTATTGCAGGGTTTGCACTTTTGATTTCTGTGCGAATTTTGGTAGATTTCCCTTTTTTCACTTCAAACTCCCTCTGCTGCCTGTTTCCTTCAAAATATTACATGCCATGTTTCTCTGTTCAAAATTTACCCTCATGTATACATATTCATTTATCTATGGTGTTTTTGCTTACAATAGATACCTAGGTTTTATCCCTGGCTTTTACATCTTTAATTACTACTGCGCTCTCAAAATTAGCTCAAATTATTCTACCACCATGTGTTGTGACAGGATTAAAACATACTAGATGATGGGGCGCGCCTTTGCGCGCCGCCTGAAAGACATCAACACAACCAAAAAGAGATGCTAATTATACTTATTTTCATATTAGTTCGTTTGTCAATAACTATCATCCGATATTTGCAGGCACATTTAATTTCATTTGTCAAGTGAAAAATGACACAATGATAATTATCCCATCACAACTACAAAACAACAAGCACATGGAGTAACCGTGTAGAACACTTGAACCCTCTCCAATTTCTTACAGCTAAAAAATGAAAACAATGTTCCAATGCATTACTTGTACAAATCACTTCATATCCAATATGTCGAAAAATCAAGTTTTAGCGTTTTTTGAACTTTTCGATTCCGGTCAAAAACATCGCACCCTCGTGTGCCAATATTGGCATTAATTGACAAAAGTTCACCGCACGAATCACGTAGTGAGTTTTTGCCACGAACACACCCAATACACTCCAATAGGTCCAAAAATCATGTTTTGGTATTTTTTAAACTTTTTGATTCCGGTAAAAAACATTGCACCCTCGTGTGCCGATATTTGCATTAATTGACAAAACTTCGCCGCGCGAATCACGCAGTGAGTTTTTGCCACGAATGCACCCAATACACTCCAATATGTCCAAAAATCATGTTTTGGTGCTTTTTGAACTTTTCATTCCGGTCAAAAAAAAATCGCACCCGTGTGGGCCAAAATATACCAATATTGACATTAATTGACAAAATTTCGCCGCGCGAATCACGAAGTGAGTTTTTGCCACGAACACACCCAATACACTCCAATATGTCCAAAAATCATGTTTTGGTGCTTTTTGATCTTTCTGATTCCAGTCAAAAACATCTCACCCGCGCGGGCCAAAATATGCCAATATTGGGATTAATTGACAAAAGTTCGCCGCGCAAATCACGAAGTGAGTTTTTGCCACGAACGCACCCAATACACTCCAACATGTCGAAAAATCATGTTTTGGCGCTTTTTGAACTTTTTCATTCCGGTCAAAAACATCGCACCTGTGCGGGCCAAAATATACCAATATTGGAATTAATTGACAAAAGTTCGCCGCGCGAATCATGAATTGAGTTTTTGCCATGAACACACCCAATACACTCCAATATAACCAAAAATCATGTTTTGGCGCTTTTTTGAACTTTTTCATTCTGGTCAAAAATATCGTACTCTCGTGTGCCTATATTGGCATTAATTGACAAAAGTTCGCCGTGCGAATCACGAAGTGAGTTTTTGCCACGAACGCACCCAATACACTCCAATATGTCCAAAATCATGTTTTGGTGATTTTTGAACTTTCTTATTCTGGTCAATAACATCTCACCCGCGCAGGCCAAAATATGCCAATATTGGAATTAATTGACAAAAGTTCGCCGCGCGAATCACGAAGTGAGTTTTTGCCACGAATACACCCAGTACACTCCAATATGTCCAAAAATCATGTTTTGATGATTTTTGAACTTTTTCATTCCGGTCAAAAACATCGCAGCCGTGTGGGCCAAAATATGTCAATATTAGCATTAATTGATAAAAGTTCGCTGCGCGAATCACAAAGTGAGTTTTTGCCACGAACTCACCCAATACACTCCGATATGTCCAAAAATCATGTTTTGGCGCTTTTTGAAATTTTCATTCCGGTCTAAAAAATCGCACCTGTGTGGGCAAAAATACCTGTGTGGGCAAAAATATGCCAATATTAGTATTAATTGACAAAAGTTCGCCGCGCGAATCACGAATTTAGTTTTTGCCACGAACACACCCAATACACTCCAATATGTCCAAAAATCATGTTTTGGTGCTTTTTGATCTTTCTCATTCCAGTCAATAACATCGCACCCGCGCGGGCCAAAATATGCCAATATTGGCATTAATTGACAAAAGTTCGCCGCGCGAATAACAAAGTGAGTTTTTGCCACGAACGCACCCAATAGACTCCAATATGTTCAAAAATTATGTTTTGGCGCTTTTTGAACTTTTCATTCCGGTCGAAAAAATCGCACCCGTGTGGGCAAAAATATGCCAATGTTGGCATTAATTGAGAAAAGTTCGTTGCGCGAATCACGAAGTGAGTTTTTGCCATGAACGCACCCAATAAACTCCAATATGTCCAAAAACCATGTTTTGGTGCATTTTGATCTTTCTCATTCCGGTCAATAACATCTCACCCGCGCGGGACAAAATATGCCAATATTGGCATTAATTAACAAAAGTTCGCCGCGCGAATCAAAAAGTGAGTTTTTGCCAGTGTGGGCCAAAATATGCCAATATTGGCATTAATTGACAAAAGTTCGCCGCGCTAATCATGAAGTGAGTTTTTGCCACGAACACACCCAATACACTCCAATATGTCCAAAAATCATGTTTTGGTGCTTTTTGATCTTTCTCATTCCGGTCAATAACATCTCACCCGCGCAGGCCAAAATATGACAATATTGGAATTAATTGACAAAAGTTCGTCGCGCGAATCACGAAGTGAGTTTTTGCCACGAATACACCCAGTACACTCCAATATGTCCAAAAATTATGTTTTGATGCTTTTTGAACTTTTTCATTCCGGTCAAAAACATCGCAACCGTGTGGGCCAAAATATGCCAATATTAGCATTAATTGACAAAAGTTCGCCGCGCGAATCACAAAGTGAGTTTTTGCCACGAACGCACCCAATACAGTCCAATATGTCCAAAAATCATGTTTTGGCGCTTTTTGAACTTTTCATTCCGGTCAAAAAAATCGCACCTGTGTGGGCAAAAATATGCCAATATTGGCATTAATTGACAAAAGTTCGCCGCGCGAATCATGAAGTGAGTTTTTGCCACGAACACTCACAGTACACTCCAATATGTCCAAAAATCATGTTTTGCTGCTTTTGGAACTTTTTCATTCCGTTCAAAAACATTGCAACCGTGTGGGCCAAAATATGCCAATATTGGAATTAATTGACAAAAGTTCGCCGCGCGAATCACGAAGTGAGTTTTTCCCACGAATAAACCTAGTACACTCCAATATGTCCAAAAATTATGTTTTGATGCTTTTTGAACTTTTTCATTCCGGTCAAAAACATCGCAACCGTGTGGGCCAAAATATGCCAATATTAGCATTAATTGACAAAAGTTCGCTGCGCGAATCACGAAGTGAGTTTTTGCCACGAACGCACCCAATACAATCCAATATGTCCAAAAATCATGTTTTGGTGCTTTTTAAACATTTTCGTTCTGGTAAAAAACATCGCACCCATGTGGGCCATAATATGCCGATATTTGCATTAATTGACAATAGTGCGCCGCTTGAATCACGAAGTGAGTTTTTGCCACGAACGCACCCAATACACTCCAATATGTCCAAAAATCTTGTTTTGGTGCTTTTTGAACTTTTTGATTCCGGTCAAAAACATCGCAACAGTGTGGGTCAAAAACATTGTACCCTCGTGTGGCAATATTAGAATTAATTGACAAAATTTCACCGTGCGAATGACGAAGTGAGTTTTTGCCACGAACGCACCCAATACACTCCAATATGCCCAAAAATTATTTTTTGGCGTTGTCTGAAGTTTTTGATTCCGGTCAAAAATACCGTACCCTCGTGTGTTAATATTGGCATTAATTGACAAAAGTTCGCCGCGCGAATCACGAAGTGAGTTTTTGCCACGAACGCACCCAATACACTCCAAAATATGTCCAAAAATCATGTTTTGGTGCTTTTTCAACTTTTTCATTCCGGTCAAAAACATCGCACCCGTGTGGGCCAATATATGCCAATATTGGCAATAATTGACAAAAGTTCGCCGCGCGAATCACTAAGTGAGTTTTTGTCACGAACGCACCCAATACACTCCAATATGTCCAATAATCATGTTTTGGCGTTTTCTGAAGTTTTTGATTCCGGTCAAAAAGACCGTACCCTCGTGTGTTAATATTGCCATTAATTGACAAAAGTTCGCCGCGCGAATCACGAAGTTAGTTTTTGCCATGAACGCACCCAATACACACCAATATGTCCTAAAATCATGTTTTGGCGCTTTTTCAACTTTTTCATTCCGGTAAAAAACATCGCAACCGTGTGGGCCAAAATATGCCAATATTGGCATTAATTGACAAAAGTTCGCCGCGCGAATCACGAAGTTAGTTTTTGCCACGAACGCACCCAATACACTCCAATATGTCCAAAAATCAAGTTTTGGCGCTTTTTCAACTTTTTCATTCCGGTCAAAAACATCGCAACCGTGTGGGCCAAAATATGCCAATATTAGCATTAATTGACAAAAGTTCGCCGCGCGAATCACGAAGTTAGTTTTTGCCACGAACGCACCCAATACACTCCAATATGTCCAAAAATTATGTTTTGCTGCTTTTTGAACTTTTTCATTCCGTTCAAAAACATCGCAACCGTGTGGGCCAAATGATGCCAATATTGGAATTAATTGACAGAAGTTCGTCGCGCGAATCACAAAGTGAGTTTTTGCCACGAACACTCCCAATACACTCCAATATGTCGAAAAATCATGTTTTGCTGCTTTTTGAACTTTTTCATTCCGTTCAAAAACATCGCAACCGTGTGGGCCAAAATATGCCAATATTGGCATTAATTGACAAAAGTTCGCCGCGCGAATCACAAAGTGAGTTTTTGCCACGAACGCACCCAATACACTCCAATTTGTCTAAAAATCATGTTTTGCTGCTTTTTGAACTTTTTCATTCCGTTCAAAAACATCGCAACCGTGTGGGTCAAAAACATTGTACCCTCGGGTGTCAATATTAGAATTAATTGACAAAATTTCACCGTGCGAATCACGAAGTGAGTTTTTGCCACGAACGCACCCAATACACTCCAATATGTCCAAAAATCATTTTTTGGCGTTTTCTGAAGTTTTTGATTCCGGTCAAAAAGACCGTACCCTCGTGTGTTAATATTGGCATTAATTGACAAAAGTTTGCCGTGCGAATCACGAAGTGAGTTTTTGCCACGAACGCACCCAATACACTCTAATATGTCCAAAAATCATGTTTTGGTGCCTTTTGAACTTTTTCATTCTGGTTAAAAACATCGCAACCGTGTGGGCGAAAATATACCAATATTGGCACTAATTGACAAAAGTTCGCCGCACGAATCACTAAGTGAGTTTTTGCCACGAACACACCCAATACACTCCAAAATATGTCCAAAAATCATGTTTTGGTGCTTTTTCAACTTTTTATTCCGGTCAAAAACATCGCACCCATGTGGGCCAATATATGCCAATATTGGCAATAATTGACAAAAGTTCGCCGCGCGAATCAGTAAGTGAGTTTTTGCCACGAACGCACCCAATACACTCCAATATGTCCAATAATCATGTTTTGGCGTTTTCTGAAGTTTTTGATTCCATTCAAAAAAACCGTACCCTCGTGTGTTAATATTGCCATTAATTGACAAAAGTTCGCCGCGCGAATCACGAAGTTAGTTTCTGCCATGAACGCACCCAATACACTCCAATATGTCCTAAAATCATGTTTTGGCGCCTTTTCAACTTTTTCATTCCGGTCAAAAACATCGCAACCGTGTGGGCCAAAATATGCCAATATTAGCATTAATTGTCAAAAGTTCGCCGCGCGAATCACAAAGTTAGTTTTTTCCACGAACGCACCCAATACACTCCAATATGTCCAAAAATCATGTTTTGGTGCTTTTTCAAGTTTTTCATTCCGGTCAAACACATCGCACCCGTGTTCCGGTCAAAAACATCGCACCCTTTTGGGCCAAAATATGCCAGTATTGGAATTAATTGACAAAAGTTCGCCGCACGAATCACGAAGTGAGGTTTTGCCACGAACACTCCCAATACACTCCAATATGTCGAAAAATAATGTTTTGGCGCTTTTTAACCTTTTTCATTCCGGTCAAAAACATCGCACCCGTGTGGGCTAATATATGCCAATATTGGCAATAATTGACAAAAGTTCGCCGCGCGAATCACGAAGTGAGTTTTTGCCTCGAACACACCCAATACACTCCAATATGTCCAAAAATCATGTTTTGGTGCTTTTTGAACTTTTTCATTCCGGTCAAAAACATCGCACCCGTGTGGTCTAAAATATGCCAATAATGGAATTAATTGACAAAAGTCCAACGTGTGAATCACGAAGTGAGTTTTTGCTACGAATGTACCCAACACACTCCAATATGTCCAAAAACCATGTTTTGGCGTTTTCTGAACTTTTTGATTCCGGTCAAAAACATTGTACCCTCGTGTGCCAATATTGGCATTTGATGCGAACCCGCTAGGGTTTGTTGCCCGATCTTTCGATGAGAGGTAAGGGATAACTCGATTGGATGAAGACGACGTTCACGGCCCGACTACAGCCGTCCAAAGACGCTGCGCCTTAGCAACCGATACACCGTCTCCAATGGTCGCTGCGAACTTGTGGTGCGCGTCAACCCGGCCACGAGGGCACTCGTCCTGCAAGCAATCGAAGAACAAGCACTGAAATTGCTAGATAAAGATGAAAGTTTCACTATCAAACACAATATGGTGGGGTTCCGATTACAGGCAGACGGGCGGTTTAGCCAACACGCGCGCTGCGAGCCAGTAGCAAGTAGCTATCTCTATCATCAAAACCCGAATGTTCTTGGCGGCGACTAGAGGTATAAGAAGAGGGGAAGAACGACCATAGGGTCGTGCTCCAACCCTAGGACGCGCCCCTAATGGGCCCAACTTGGATACACAGCCCATTGGGCCAAAAGAGGTGACGCAGCACCATGGACAGAAAACAGTCGGGAGTAAAATGACAATTGCGGCCGCTCCAGAACAGATATGGACATGTGGCTGGATCCATTTGAAAGTAGACTTGATAAGCTTTCCATGAAGTACTTGCACGCCCAAATCGGAATTCGCTTGAAGTCGTGGTGGCCGTCAGAAGTTGGTGCTGCCCTGCAGTCCAAATCCACCCCGCGCGAATCCTCTTCCCTTTGGATCCTCCCCATCGTTCCTGAGTAAAACACAAGTGCACGCGTCTCCGGGGTATAAAGAAGAGGAATATGAACTCAAGAAAGAACTCACCTGATAATTTAGTTGACGTGCACAAGCGCGGATAATAGGACCATCATGCTGTACATGGGGGGACGTGGATGTATCGATGGTGTTGATGTCCTCATCATCCTCCCCTTCTTGCATTTGAGTCGTCCTCGACTCAAGCTCATCTTCTTCTCCCAAATACGGCTTCAAATCTGCAACGTTAAATGTGGGACTAACCCCGAAATCTGCAGGCAAATCAAGCTTATACGCATTCTCATTAATCTTTGCTAACACTTTAAATGGTCCATCAGCTCTAGGCATCAATTTAGACTTTCTTAAATTAGGAATTCGTTCTTTTCGCAAATGCAACCAAACCAAATCTCCAGGTTCAAAATTCAATTCCCTTCTACCTTTGTCACCAGCAAACTTATACTTAGCATTCATGCGCTCTATGTTTTCTTTAGTTGTCTCATGCACTTTTAACATCAACTCAGCACATTGCCTAGCATCAAAATTCAGTTTTTCAGAAGATGGTAAAGGCATCAAATCAATTGGAGCACGAGGCAACAAACCATACACAATCTGAAATGGGCACATTTTTGTAGTAGAATGCAAGGAACGATTATAAGCAAATTCAATATGAGGCAAGCATTCTTCCCACATCTTGATATTTTTCTTCAAAACAGCCCTAAGCATAGTAGACAAGGTTCTATTCACCACTTCAGTTTGTCCATCAGTTTGGGGATGACAAGTAGTAGAAAACAAAAGTTTAGTCCCCAATTTAGCCCACAAAGTTCTCCAAAAATGGCTAAGAAATTTTGTGTCACGATCAGAAACAATTGTGTTTGGCACACCATGCAAGCGAACAATTTCTTGAAAGAACAAATCAGCGATATGAGAAGCATCATCAGTTTTATGACATGGTATGAAATGTGCCATTTTAGAAAATCTATCCACAACCACAAAAATGCTATCACGCCCCCTCATGGTCCTAGGCAATCCTAACACAAAATCCATTGAAATATCTTCCCAAGGAACAGTAGGAACAGGAAGAGGCATATACAAACCATGTGGATGTAAGCGTGACTTAGCCTTTTGACATGTAGTGCAGCGAGCAATGAACCTGCCAACATCTCTTCGCATCTGTGGCCAAAAGAAATGACTAGCAAGGATGTCATGTGTCTTCTTGGCACCAAAATGTCCCATCAAACCGCCTCCATGCGCTTCCTGCAACAACAACAAGCGAACGGAGCTAGCTGGAATGCATAGCTTGTTAGCTCTGAAAACAAACCCATCATTGATGACGAATTTGTTCCATGTTCTTCCATCCTTACAATGCAGCAACACATCATTAAAATCAGCATCATGCGCATATTGGTCTTTGATTGTTTCCAGGCCAAAAATCTTGTAGTCAAGTTGTGTCAACAAAGTGTATCTCCTAGACAAAGCATCAGTAATGATGTTCTCCTTCCCTTTCTTGTGTTTGATAACATAAGGAAAAGATTCAATAAATTTAACCCATTTAGCATGTCTACGGTTCAGTTTCCCTTGACTACGAATTTGCTTCAAAGACTCATGATAAGAATGTATGACAAATTCCTTGGGCCACAAATAATGCTGCCATGTTTCTAAAGTTCGCACAAGAGCATACAATTCCTTATCATAAGTAGAATAATACAGGCCCACTCAACTTTTCACTAAAATATGCAACAGGTTTTCCTTCTTGTAGCAAAACACCACCCAATCCAATCCCACTAGCATCACATTCAAGTTCAAAAGTCTTATTAAAATCGGGAAGTTGGAGGAGAGGTGCATGGGTCAACTTATCTTTCAACATGTGGAAGGCGTTCTCTTGTGATGTGCCCCAAGTGAAAGGCACTCCGTTCTTTGTAAGCGCATTCAATGGTGCAGCAATGGTGCTGAAATCCTTCACAAAGCGGCGATAGAACCCCGCGAGTCCTAGAAAGCTCCGCACTTGTGAGACCGTTTTAGGAGTCGGCCAACTCTGAATTGCCTCAACCTTGGCTTGATCAACCTCAATCCCCTGCGGAGTTACAACATAGCCAAGAAAAGAAACTCGATCTGTGCAAAAGGTGCACTTCTCAAGGTTACCAAATAAACGTGCATCACGAAGAGCATTAAAAACAGCACGTAAATGATTAAAATGTTCACCCATAGACTTGCTGTAAATCAAGATATCATCAAAGTAGACCATCACAAATTTTCCAATGAAAGGACGCAAAACCTCATTCATCAACCTCATGAAAGTGCTGGGTGCATTAGTTAAACCAAAAGGCATCACTAACCACTCATACAACCCAAACTTCGTTTTAAATGCAGTTTTCCATTCATCACCCAACTTCATACGAATCTGGTGGTAACCACTACGCAAATCAACTTTGGAGAACACAATAGAGCCACTCAATTCATCAAGCATATCATCTAACCTAGGAATAGGATGACGATATCGAATGGTAATGTTATTAATAGCTCTACAATCAACACACATACGCCATGAACCATCTTTCTTTGGTACCAAAATTACCGGAACCGCACATGGACTAAGAGACTCGCGTACATACCCTTTATCAAGCAACTCATGAACTTGACGCTGAATCTCCTTGGTTTCCTCAGGGTTGGTTCGGTATGGCGCACAGTTGAGTAGGGGAGCACCTGGGATCAAGTCGATTTGATGCTCAATGCCGCGCACCGGTGGCAGCCCGGGTGGCACTTCCTTGGGAAACACATCAGAGTACTCCTGCAAAATGTTAGCAATAGCAGGGGGCAAAGAATGCTGCATATCGTGAAGTGAAATCAAAGCATCTTTGCATACCAAAGCATAGGCAACTGAAGGTGATGCAATCAACTCATTAATATCAGATTTAGTAGCAAGTAAGCATTTGGGTTTCAAATTGATTGTCTCAGGTTTCTTGCCATCAGATTGGGCTTTTTTATCACTCTCACATTTGGATTTGGTAGCCTTAGCAACATCATCACGCAAAGTATCTCCAGGAGACATGGGATGCAACACAATTTTCTTATCATGGTACAGAAAAGAGTACTGGTTTGACCTGCCATGATGCATAGAATCCCTATCAAATTGCCATGGTCTACCTAGCAGAATATTACATGCTTGCATGGGCACAACATCACATTCAACAACATCATGGTAATTTCCAATTGCAAAATTAATGTGCACCAGTTTTGTTACCTTCGCCTTACCACTGTTGTTCAGCCATTGGATGTAGTATGGATGTGGGTGCGATTTGGTGCTAAGTGCAAGCTTCTCCACCATCTCGCTGCTAACCAAGTTGTTGCAGCTACCTCCATCGATGATCATGCGGCAACAACGCTCTTTGACGACACACTTTGTTTGGAACAACGTGTGTCGCTGATTTTGCTCCGCCTTCTCCATTTGTGCGCTAAGGACACGCTGCACAATGAGGCTCTCATAGTGATCCGCAAATGCAGCCCCAATGTGCTCTTCCGATGGCTCATTATCTGCATGGTCAGCCGCAAGCAAAGCAAGTGTATCATCATCGAAATCACTAGCAGAGGAGTACTCACCATCTTTTTTGACTACCAAAACTCGCTTGCTAGGGCAGTCACGCTGCACATGCCCAAAGCCCTTGCAACGGTGGCACTGAACATCTCTCCTTCGGCCTGTGGATGCCATTGAAGAAGCACTCGGTGCTGGCTGAGCAGCCTTTATTGCTGACTTGTCACTAGATGGAGGAGGTGCTGCTCGACTGGTTGTGGGTGTGGAAGATGGAGAAGCAGTACGGCCGACCGGAGGAGTGGTGCGTGTCTGCCATGATGAAGTTTTACCTGCAGAAAAATTAGCCTTGGCACTAGCACGTCGTCCCTGCACTTCCCTTTCAGCCTTACAAGCAAGATGAAATAATCGGGTCATATTAGTGTAATCTTTATAGTCTACGATGTCATAAATCTCGCGGTTTAACCCACCCAAAAATCTAGCCATGGCAGCGTCCTCAGTTTCCTCTAAATTACAACGAAGCAAGCCCATTTGTAACTCCTGATAATATTCCTCTACACTTTGTGCACCCTGTCTCAATTATTGTAACCTATTCAGCAAGTCACGTGCATAGTAAGAAGGAACAAATCTAGCCTGCATGACCCGTTTCAAAGCATCCCAAGTTTGTGGCATGTTATTAGGATTTTTCTTGCCATGTTCTATCCACCAAACCGAAGCAAAATTGGTGAACTCACTAGTAGCAGCTCTAACTCTAGTGTTCTCAGGAAACTCATGGCATGCAAATTTTTGGTCAACAGCAATCTCCCAAGAGAGGTACGCATCAGGATCATATTTTCCATCAAAAGGAGGAATCTTAAATTTAATTTTAGAAAAAGCATCATCATTGTTGCGTACCTCGCGTCGGCGGCGACCACCCATACCTCGTCGATTGTTGTGTAGCCGTCGACGATCTCGAGCATCTCGATCATGTTGTTCAGTGTCAGCAATATATTCATCCTCCAAATTATCCTCGACGTACTCTCCGTCAATGTCATCGTCATTACCCCCACCATTGCCTCCAGCATTGAGAGCATCAAAATGCCTCACAAGAGCAGCAAGGCTAGTGTCAATGCGGGCGACCGCTGTCTCCAGCCCGGTAAGCTTAGTGTTGGTGGAGATCTGCGTGGACTCCAATTGTCCAATCTTCTCATTTGTCACCTGCAAATCTGTATCAAGTCCTTCTGTGTGCTGCTTCACTTGCCTTGTAAAGTATTGGATAATGCCTTTGGTGCGTGGGGAATAAGATGCACCCTCCTCATCTTTATCCTCTGGACCTGCCATGAAGGACAA